>NC_051140.1:13985155-14052758 GCF_014839805.1 Manduca sexta
AGATTACCGACGAAGGTTACCACTAGCTCATGGTGTATAAAATAATAAACTGAAGGATTTATTCACAACATTTGGAGTACCATTCACCTTAGTATCGGACAATGGTCGACAGTTTGTATCAATAAATTTGAGTCATTCCTGAAGAATACGGGAGTCATACATAAAACGTCAGCACCTTACCATCCAGCTACGAACGGACAGGCAGAGATTCGTTACAGACGATTAAAAGGCACTGCATGCTGCCCGTTTTGGGCCTGGTACAATACATGAGCAGCTACGAGACATGGGAACATTTGCTAAGGACCCCTAGCGTCAGCAGTGGCAAGAGCCCATACGAGCTAATGTTCGGTAGAGAAGTACGCACCGCTCTACATGTCAAATTCAGAGGGAAGGTAGCGAGAAAAAAGCAACTATAGTGGAGGGTTTGTGCTGAACCATCCCTCAAAAACTTGTTCTAAGTAGGGGGCACGTTGTTCATGAAAACTGAAGCGGTAAAGAAAAATCTACATTCACGCAAAAATAAAAAATATTTCAAACTATATCGGAATACTGCGTAATTTAGTTTTCTAAAGCTACGCACTGGAGTTTCACATTAAAATAATAATATTAAACTTGTATACTGCTCAACACGGTCCCTCTGAACTAATAAAAGGGATGAAACCTTTTGCACACCACGCGGATAATGCGGGTTCGTAGAGTTCGCATACCTTCGAAATAATATAGGACTCATAACAAGTATTCAAATCTCATAATGTTTTGCTTCAGCGTTTAAGGAAGGGATTTACAATTTTAGAAACATTTATAAAAACATAGTCAATTATATTATGTAGTATTACACGCTATTTTTGTTTATATTTAAATAGTACGTATACATAAAGCTAAGATAAGAAAAGACTCTGTTACTTGTGGTAACTACACAAACAACGACTAACACACGTTAATAAATCTGCCAAAGTGGAGTTACGATTCAAATATGGTGGTTTATGTAAAACCGATGTCTCTGTAATAACAAAACTAGAGTTGATTCTTGCTAAAAACACAAAATGCAACAGTAGCAGTCACAGGAGAGCATTATAAAGCGCGTTCCATTTGATATATTATTTTTAAACGCCATGCGAAAACCGCTCGTAATTCTCTATGATTTATATATTTCGCACTCGTACTTGAATATAGTCAGCGGAGGCGCGTTGTTGAACACAAATCGATATTTTGGGTAGTAAAACGTGGCTACTCATATTGCACATTATATAGTATATGATGACTCGGTTTATTATTATATTCATTCATAAACATAATAATCATATCATAAAATCCATCGACCAGGGCTTTCCCGCCGTATTTGATTTTAATATAAGTATCTCTAGAAAACCTTATTATTTTTTACAAAATAAACAAACTAAAACGTCACGCCTTTATCTCCAAAGGGATAAGCAAAGACCAACCAGGATACCTACTTTCGCTTGTGTGTTTCCAAATTCCAGGCTGTTATTGAGCAGAAAACACTAATACCTCTATATCCCACTTAAGTTTCGCACCGGGACATCAGAGTGGTGTCGCACCGTGAATGTAACACAATACCGTTGAACAAATTCCAGATTTTCTTATGATCAAAAAATATCTTTATCTTTAGGATAAAAAAAACATATTAAGCCTCTTTTGCATTTATACAAGTAGGAACGGCTAATAGTATCGTTGGTATTGTTTGACCCAATTCCAAATGTTCAATTTAATCTATTTGGATGAGAAATGCATAATTTAATGAGCGCTTTGTTGAATGTTTGACACTGGAATTACAAAACCAATTCTAATCGTTTATGTGTATTTAATTAAAATGGATTTTAAAGCGTTTTATGAATGAAATTATACACAAAAAAGTTTACAAATAGGATAAAAATAAATATGTAAAATTGTTACGACATTGTTTTCCGCTTGAACTCGAGTTTATTACTGGAAATACTAATTCGATTTTGAAAACACTTTCACTAATCGGAATCTACATTATGCAAACTATTTTTTATCAATGAATCGGTAAAGGACCTTAACGAGGAAGAAGCCTCAACCAAAATATCATTTAAATAATTTTGAATGTTACTCTAATGATAAAACTTACTTCAAACTTTGGCAAAAATGTACTCTGCTTTTAATAAATGAAGCAGAATGTTGTCCTAACAAGGAATTTAAGTGTACTTTATCACCGTAGCTATTAATTTAATTGCATATTAACAAAAACTTACCTTCTTATTTATTTTATGGGTCTCAACTTTGTCTAAATATTAACTAAAACATTCAACAAATTTATATAAATTCATAGTTTTGCAATGGGTACTTGCACTTTTATGTATTTTTATTTTAAACACAGAACTGAACGGTCTAATAATTTAATTTGCTTGTCACGTAATTTCCATGCTATTAAAACGTTACAAATTTTTAAAAGTAATAGAGCGCTCGTCTTTACATTATAAAATCTGATCGTAGTTTCATACAGCCCAAGCACTGTTTTTATTTCTCATGCAATTTCCTACTGCACACTGCACAATAATTGTGAAGATATTAAATGCCTTGCGTACGAAAACCGCAGTCAAGGTTCTTTCGCTTTTTTATGTTAACTGTCGTTCCGAGTATCTATTTTACCATTTTCATGACGCTATAATTAGACTCCACATTAAAGAAATAAGAAAGATATTCTATTCTAAATAAAATTGAAAATTCTAAATAACGTTTGTTCATGACAATGTTTTAAAATACTACAAAGGATATTTATGTTGATTAATAAGCTGTAACAAATATATTAATAACATTAATTAATAAATAGTAAAACCAGAGTGCCAGCTTTTGTTTGCTTATAGACAACTAGCTTTTCCTCTCGGCTTCGCTCGCGTGGAGTTTTCCGGGATAAAAATCCCGCTTAAAAAATATCCAATTTAATTACATTGTTATAGTAAATTATTGCTTTTACTATTCTTAGCTTTTACACAGAACTTTTAACTGTATTAAATATCCATATTACAAGAAAAATAAAATGCAATGTAGTGAAAGCTGCTGCAGTCTTTAATTGCATACGACTGATCTTGGTATTGGACTTATATTGAGCCACTATGATAAATATTCGACATTTGTTATGATGGGTAAACAACTAAATAAATAACATACGGTATATCTATATTTAATATTATAAACAGGAAAAGTTCGTTTGTTTGTTGGAGCTAATCTCTGGAACTACTGAACCGATTTTGAGAATTCTTTTACTAATAGGAAGCTACATTTAATCCTGAGTGCTTATATATATTATAATTCCGGGAAAGTATTTATACCAGAAAACCTTTCGACGCGGGCAAAAGCTAGTATTATATTCGAGGACTAAACAATAAATCGATCTATCTCTATAAATGACAAAAATATTGTGCAACAAATGCAGAGTAGGTACATTAGATGATCAATATATTGACGTGATCAAAAGAACATTCACATTTAGGTAACAAAAACTACACCATTAGTTTAATTTATTTATATTAATCTAAATTACGTTTACAAAGAAAACATCAAAAACAACACAGTTTTTTATTGTTTCCCGAGAATTTAGTACGTAGGTAGTTTCCACGAAGTTTAATAGAGATATTTTATAATTATTATTTGGATGTATGTGTATGCCTACTACACATATATATTTATTTATAAAATACCCACAGTACAATTAGCAAAGTACATTGCAACCGACATTGCATAAACGCTGAAAGCGCAGCGGAATGATGTTAGTTGATCGCTTTAAATTTATTATACGAAAACAGCCCGTATTTAAAACGAACGGACTTACTACTCTGAACAAAACAATGTTCACATGCGATTATAACAATGATACACTCGACGTAAATTGAAAATCAGTATAAATCGAGAAACATTTGTTTTGTTAACAATAAAGTCAAAGAGGATAATTTTAAATCGTAAAATAATTTTTTAAACAATGTACTACTTTTGCTCAGTATAGATTTGTTTGTAGTAATGACCCAACTATAAAGTATTTCACGGCCAAAATATAAAAAAAGTGTGTTATTCATAGATTGCCCTTCCTAGTAGTTGCCACAATTTATATAACCTCGTTCTAAGAAATATAGCATCAAACATTTAGAGCCAACAGTATTGGTGGCAAAACTACATATTAATAAAATATACGATATCAAAACATTTATATAACTTCGGAGTTTGAACCTTCATCACTTCAGGGCGAAGTTATATAAATATATTACTAATATAGAAACTAATCCATTATAATGTTTTAAGCTACAACTGCTTTTTAACAAGATGTTTATAGTTACTAATATTATTATTATTGCATTTAATATTAAAATTTGAATCTTATTAATATTGTGATAAGTAAATAAACTACTGAATGGAAATGTATGAAATTTGTCCAACAGGTAGATTAAAACCTGGATTAAAATATATGTAGGATGTTTTTTGTCAAAACGCTGTAGAACTTTACTCCTGGAAAAGACTTACACGGGCAGACCCGTGAGCAAAGATTTGTTGTATATACGTAATGCTTACCTACAACCCTCATGTAAGCGCTCTTGTAAACGGTGTGGAAGAAGGGCGCGTCGGCGGACACCTCGCAGCGGTAGCGGCCGCTGAGGCCTCGCGTCGCGCCGCGCAACACCACCTGCTGCGCTCCGGAACGAGAAACCTGTAAATTGGATATTTAGAAACAGTCCTTGTGAGGCTATATCCTCCAAATATACATTGGTATGTTTCCCTTTACATTATTGGTACCTTATTAAATTGTGAAGGATGTAGTCAATACTTTTATTTTGTGCTACGTCGGAAAATGAGAAATGATCGTTCAAAAGTTTTGATAATTGCAATAAGACGATTTTTGGCACTTTACTACCTAAAGTTCTTGAACTTTATTGGATAACCATGAGAGGAACACTTGTGTAAATTTTCTGGAAGATGTTTATTTTACATTCAAATATTAGGACAAAAAATATTCTACCAAAGTACTGTTTTTACTGTTAATTAATTATCAAATTTCTTATTCACTAAAAGTAGCTTTTAAGTTAGGAAGCCTTTATCCTGATTTTACAGCCGATATGCAAATATATTTCTTCATTAAAAGTTTCAGAATGTTACAGATATAAAAATTAAAAAAATTTAAAGCTTTTGTATTATCACTCATACAGAATACATTTTAAATAACCAGTGACTTGTTACTCACTGATTGAAAAGCAGCACTAAAATTAACGAATATTGCTGTCTTTTTTTATTCTTGACAACTAGCTGTTGCAATACCACAACAGGCACGCGTTTAACCAAACAATAACAAAATATACATAATGTAAACATGGGTACACACATAAAAATACCAAGCCATAGAAGTTTATATTATTATGAAATTAAATTGCATCCTCAAAAAGTGCGCAATTAAATCATAACAATGGCTTATTAGTATTCTTGTGTGATTCCCCGATATGTCATGCTCAGACGTCCTGTGCTGCGCTTATTATGCTCAACTTTTTCATGCAACTATTCCGCGTTGTAGAGTTAAGAACTAACATGAAGCTGGAGGACTTTTTTTACAAATAGTTAATTAAATTATTGTCATCTATTTTTAGTTTAGACATGACAACGTACTAAGATAATAATAACTTTAAACACTGATTTGAAATCAGAATATAAATGGGTAACAAAATGTATTTTAAATCAACGCTGTACGATTTATAAAACAAAAAACACAAACGTGATACTATTTGGTGGTAAAACTAATAAAATACCCATATTCTTTGAATCGAGTTGTACATAGCCCTATGTAAACTGGTTCTCTTCAATAAATATTGTCAGTAGAATGCGGACACCTTCATAATCTCTGAGAGTTAACAAAAGTTTACAAATGCTACTTTAATTCTAGATATCGAGCGTTTTTCTAATGTCGTTGCGGAAACCTGTGTGAATATTTTGCAAGGTTCGAGGATAAATCTATTATGTTTATGTGTAATATTTAACTATAAGAAACAATAGGTTCTATATTATATAGATCACGAGATACATGAGACAACACATCAACGTAAAAGCATAAAGACATAAATAGCAGGGCAAATTAAGCCATATTTACATTTAATCAGAAAGTACGTTTTTTATGAAATAATAAGTCAGCGGGTACATGTTTTTGAAGGCATAAGATTAAGTATACATGGTGTGGAAAAGCGTTACTTTATACTTGTCGCCAGTTGAATATATCACATCGTTCAACCGTAACCGAAGCAAAGTATGTTCTGATGCGTAATTTATACGTGAGCTATCAAGTAATGCCATTAGTAAGACCGTGTGCACTTTACCGTACCCAGCTGGTAGCGAGTCAAATTGAGCTAAAAGCACCGATCCATCTTATGGAAAGTCGGTCCACTTTGAGAAACCGCCGAACTAAATCATGCCCGTCTCGCGTTCCAGACGGCTGACCCGATTTTCAAGGAACATGCTGCGTCACTTTCAATGGCGGTCGTACAACTAACAACTGCGCATCGCAAGGCCTGCAAGCGCTCATATCCGATGGCGCGGAACCCCAGGAATTCTTAACATTCCGAAAGAAATTTTAATGTATTATTTTGACACAGTGTTATAGCCGAGAGATGGCAGCGTGCCAACAGCTAAAGGTTTAACGTGGCTCTGCGAGATTCTTAAGTGATTTTTTCACGAAGCTAGTTTAACGAACTAGCAAGATGTCGCGCAGCCTTTGACCCATATATAATAACTGTTATGACGTTGTTTATAGTTTCGCCGTAAGTAAGCCATTTGCGTACTTTTCTCTTTTATTTTCACATTTTTACTTCTTCAGCGAGTTAATGACTGAGGTAGAAGCAGTTTTCTTAAAGTCTTTACTTGTTTTATTGTACTTTAAGTGTACGCCTTAATGTCAAGTTATTTGCGCTTGAGTAAGCATTTATGTTACGGGACAAAATTTATCGAAATTATTAGTTATTTTAAGTGTTAAAACAGAAAAATTAAATGATTTCAGTATAAATACTTACGTCAACGCTGATTCCTGTCTGAGAAAAAACTCTGGTGTTTGGCAGCTCCTTAGGCACGAATCGAAAGAACTCTTGAGCGCCATGATACCATTTGACAGTGTAGAGAGCCTCCCCCGTGTCCAGAGCCCAGCGGCAGCCGAGGGTGGCACTCGAGCCCACCCCTACTGCCTCCGGAACGCTCAGCTGAATGTCGCGCAAGCCTAGCACACCTGTGTTACAAATACCAGCAAATGAAAACATAATTTCCCCGTATGGTTTTAAGTAGACCGTTATTTTTATAATGATGTTAAGCTAGTCGCCATTGAGACGTTCATTGCCTCATATAACATTCTACAATAATATTAAGGTATAAGCAATATATAAGCGGCGATAGTCTAGTTGGGTGTGGAACGGTCTGCCAAGACGAATGTCCGCAGGTTCAAATCCCGAGGGCACACACCTCCGACTTTTCTAAAAAATCACGTGTGTATTCTTTGTGAATTTATCGTTCGCTTTAACGGTGAAGGAAAACATCGTGAGGAAACCTGCACATCCGAGAAGTTCTCTATAGGAATTTCGAAGGTGTGTGAAGTCTACCAATCCGCACTAGGCCAGCGTGGTGGACTAAGGCCTAATCCCTCTCAGTAGTAGAGGAGGCCCGTGCTCAGCAGTGGGCAAGTATATAATACAGGGCGATATTATTATATTATTATTATTATAAGCAATATAATTATATAATATGCATTGTATTATTTCTAAATAACTTAAAATATAGTTATTGATGTTTAAATAATCATTATTTGAGCTAATTAATGGACTCTTAAGTCTCATCGAAGTGGTAGTAGTAGTAAGAAGTGCCGAATTCGAATATTTCATGTAATAAATTCAATAGTCAAAACGATTAAATTATTATAATTTAACAATACACAAATATACATTAAAACTGGCACATCGTCCAACATTTTTATTAATAGCACATTTAAATAAGTATTCAGTTTTATATTTCCGTCGCATATAATTTTTTTTTTCCAAATAAACACTAAGTAACATAGGTATTGCTCTAAAACAAATACCAAAATGCTTCATCAATGTGTTGTAAGACTAAGTGCACTTACGTGACTCCTATTTCACGCTTTCAACATCATTAATTGCGCAACGCGTTTATTTGTAAAATGTTCAGAAGGCTTTTATTTTACGTTCGTATTTCTCATAAATAAATTTGCGGTCGATTCGCTAAGAGT
Organism: Manduca sexta; assembly: GCF_014839805.1. Classification (NCBI taxonomy): domain Eukaryota; kingdom Metazoa; phylum Arthropoda; class Insecta; order Lepidoptera; family Sphingidae; genus Manduca; species Manduca sexta. The sequence continues at coordinate 13,993,392 of NC_051140.1, forward strand.
TTGCCGAACAGAGTAGACGAGTCGGACGTAAGTAATCAAATCTTGGCCTTCAGCTATACTAAAGGTGGTCGGAATACATAAATCAAGTGAACTGTACGTGATCGAATTCAAGATCAAGCCAATACAAAATTCCTGTCGACATGAACTCATTACGATGTAACCAAATTCAATTTACGGTTCCAGCCACATCATAATATTTCATTTCGGCGCGAGTTTAATATTTATGCGAAATGAATTTCATTTCATACCCTCTGTTTAAACAAGAATAAATGTATATTTTAGATGTTCGGTTCATCATATGGTTTTATTGTAAATAAAAATTCATTTTCGATTTGGTTTTGATGTACCAACATAAAGTTTAGCATTTCATGTCACGTCTATAATAACTAATGCAATTTTATGTATTTTTTGCCGTAAAGAATAATTATTAATGATTTACACAATAATTAAATATTGTTGAGCAATATTAATTTATTATAAACAGTCTGCCTAAAACAATAAAACACATAAGATAACTTTGCAGACATCGCAAAATAGATTTGTCGATCAGAATTTTTGTATCAAAAAGCCACTGTCGTAATCTGGGTAGTTCATTCCTAAATACATTCTTTTAGTCGGCCATAAATGTCAAGATCGGACATAATATCGCCTGTCCCTATTAACAATGTCGGATATGACATTTTACGGATTTTGGTTTTATTGCACTAATTACCCTAAAAAAGTATTTTCTTTTAGTAGATTTAAGAAAAAGTTAAATTTTCTTCATAGTTTCTGATATAGCCACGTTAACAAAGTCGTATAAGGCACGGCTGTCGATTAACAATGCTTGATGTGTAACTACTGACATTTTTAGCGGGGTGCGAGGGAAGGAGGCGCGCACGGTTGTGCCAGTACGCACTATGTTTCAGGGGCGTATACACACCACGTGTTAGTTTTGTGTTAATTCGTATTATTTAGAGTTTTTGAATTTAATGTCAACCAAAATGATAAGCAGCTCAGCCCGTTGGATAAACCTTGCGACTAAACAATTTGAAGAGCTTTTTAGAGCCAGTCAGAAGGATGTTGAAGAAAATATTATCATCTAAACTAGATGAACAAGAAAAAACCGGTAAATTATTTATTAGAGATATTAATAAACTTGCCTTAGCCAATAAATAGATAAAAATATTGTGATTTCGCAATAATATTATAGCATATTAATTAGTAAATGAAATATATTTAACTTTCCAATCAAAATTGTATGTTGTACCATATATGACATTTTTCACTGGCATTTGTAATACAAATTATGTCAGTAGTACCACATCCGACTTTTTTGTTAGTTTAAATATTTTTCCAATTTGTGGGACGTTGCACTTCCCACATTGTTAATCGCCATTTATAATATAAATAATGACGGTAGTACGATATACGACTTTCTTGTTAGTTGGTAGATATATTTTATGTGTCGGTTGTGGGACTAAAAAAAATATTTGTTAATATTGCTATGATGAAATACAATTGTGGGGTTCTTTTTTGCCTGCACTGCTTTTTTTCTTGGGTACTGTTAATATTAAATTATTTTTACGCTGGTGCGCTACTAACAAATTTTACAAAAAGAGGTATATTACTTATTGCTTCTAGTCTTAATTATTGCTTTTTTTTCAGCTAATCTTAAATTCCCGGTGCCAATTAGTAATTCAGTTGCAGGAAATGCTTGGAGATGTAATTAGTGAGAATTACATCTTTGATCACGAGAGTAATAAGTCTATTACAACTACATCTACTAATTTTGTAACGCTATCTGATAATCTTCCATGTGAACATGATATTTTAGATAAAACTCCTATGCCATCGCCACATTTACATCAAACCTGCAATGACATTTTCTGCGTAACGTTCACTGAAAATAAATATACTCGCAAATCTTGACTAGCCATGATTTATATGGAAACCTATCTACACCTTCTAGTTATAGAAGGTGTAGATAGGTTAGATGGAAGAGAAGGTGTAGATGGATGTTAATCCATTATAAGTGTTGATACACCGACTCCCACTAAAAGTGTTCAAACTCGTCAGTCTAGTTTAAAAATGATAAAAATAAGAAAAGACTACAGCATACAGAGAATTCGATATTAATGAGAAAAAGACTTTAAAGAGTCAAGGAAAGGGCTTTACTAATTATCGAGGAAAAAAGTGCAGGGAAAGAAGTTGAAAGAAGCATGTAATGTAAAATGTCCTTAGTGTAACTACTGAACATAATAAGACAATATCTCTTGTCTCAGGATAGCGAGCGCAGTAGAATACTAAACAATGATTTGTAATTTAAGGTTTTGGATGGTATTTTTACTAGTAATGGGCGATCGTATCGCTTACCAGGCGAACGGCAAGCTCGTCACGTCATTCAAGAACATAAAAAAATTTTCCACGAATTTTTATAAAAGACAGCGAATCAATGTTTTTAATCATTTTTGGAAAACCAGTGACCGTTAACAGCAATGGCAATTCGTCACTCAATACTCAGAAAAAATACGAAACAAAATACATTCCGCTATTTACTTCCCAAAGATAACGAAAAGCTTCACATGGTGGAGTAAAGTAATTATATTTCGGTCTGATAACCACTGGGCAGAACAGAAATTGTATAGTTTCTTACCTTCTAGCTGCGAAAGAATTTGGGGTGACAATTATCCATAGATTTTTGGAGAAGGGTCATACTCAGAACAAGAGAGACAGTGTTCATTCTTCTATGGAGAATGCTAACACTCGAAAGCTCATTTATGTACCAGAAGAATGGTATTATCTCGTTCGTTGGGCTAAAGTTGAAGGTGAACCTTAAACAGTAAATAAGATGACAACTTCCGGTATATTTAATTTTAAGTCTTTGTTAGCTAATAAAAGTTATGATTTTGAAAACGTTGTGTTTATTTTCTGATAGTTTATTTTGCAAGCTATTTGTTTAGAGAGTAAGATAGTTTTTTATTTCTATTACACAAGAATGAATATAAATAATTTAGAAAAACCATATTTTTTTAGAATAAATATTAAAAATATAATAATGTACCACTATCAAGAGCGATTCTTCAATGTGAGACATGAAATGTGACTATTAAGTGCCATTGATAATATACTTCGATTGTAAAATTATAAGATATATAAATATATTATTGATCTAGTTTTCTGACCAAATTGTGATTATACAATATTTGTGATTTTAATAAGGTTAATTCAGTTTAACATTCATGACTTTTATTATGTATATTTTAAGCTTATAGAAGTAAGGCAGTTCTTATTTGTGTTCTTTTAAAGTATTTTTTAATAGTAGTCATATTTGGAACAATTATAAACAAAATCATAATAAAATTTTCTTGTAATAAAAAATGAAATTTAAATACGACATATATTTTGTCTGGGTTATACAATTAACACTGATGTATGTGGCAGTTACAACAGATAATTAATAAGTTTGTCCGAGTAACTTTGTAGGTTATGACAGATCCGACAAATTACAATGAGTCCTGACCCGTTATGAAAGTCATTTGTGAATTTTCACATATTTAGAAAAGAGAAAATAATATTAAATTGCCATGTACATAAGCTCTTAAACGTATATTAATGTATTATAAATTTTTATAAACCTAGTACGTATACTTAAAAAAATATAAGCAATTTAAAGTTTGACGCGCTCTCCTGTAAAGTTGCTAAAATGCAGATCCGACTCTGTTAATAGGGACAGGCGATATAGTAAAAGTTCCGCTGAGTAACATGTCGTAGATGGCACAGTGCGGCATTACAAGGGTGTATCGGACCCGGCCGACTCTATGTATAATAAATGAATGGTCTTGCGTGTTCCAAGCCAATAATTTCAGCCATCTCCCATCGAGTCGAGAGAGATTGGCACTTTAGAGAATTTTCGAGAAATGCCCGATCTTCGCAGGATTCCGATAATCAGCTTTACTTAAGGGATTGGATTCGAAAACTCAATTGTATCCGGAGTGATTTTAATAATTCATCACTTTTGTACAGTTATTCTATGTTTGGAGATGAGGGATTTGATTGAAAATTTGCGAACTTATTTTGTATCGGAGTTCCTTTCCATGATTTTTATGGAGTTAACAAAAAGATATCAGAACAATATCCGTGATTCTATTTGTGTACTACTAACCTAATACCTACTAATAACCATTACAAACTATGACCATAAACTGACAAATACATAACTACTGGTAAAGTCTACTCACTTCCACCTAGCCACAGTATCACTGCGGCGAGTCGTGATCCCATTTTACAAGCGTAGGGAAACAGGGCGCGGTCACACATCAAGTCGCCAGCGCCGGTGCTCGCTGGGACGCCGGCGCGCCACTCGCCTGCATGTCCAACCCACTACTTGCGAACCACATATCGAAATCGAAAGATTTACATTTGACGCACACCTCTTATAGTCCAATTCCTGGTCTGTAACAAGGAAAACAAGTCGTTATTTTAATATCATATTTTTTATATAACCCTATTTTAATATAAATTAAAATCAAGAATATATCAATTGGCAATTTTCTTTTCAAACATTAAATAGATTTTTAATTTACAATATGATCAATAAGATAAACAAATGTGTTGGAAATTTTCTGTTTATTATGATATCTCAACTCTCAAGAAACATAACCACGGACGGTATCTACAGCATTTACTCACTTCTTGGACTGCAATAAGTTCATTTAACATTGTCAAAACTACAACAGTATGCGACTACAAATCAAACGAAATCGTGAAATGTTTCGAAATCGCGATGCTCTGCACTCGGAACATTTGATCAAATGCTATTAGTGTTTTGTGTTTCTAAGAAAATCGAACAATGCTCTGTTCGAGAGTAATAAAACAGGGCGAGAGCAAAGATCTTTTCATTAAACGTATCGTAGACATCGGTGATTTATCGCCTCACGAGACACACCATTCACTGCCACTGCGTGCGTTTTGTTGTCTAGAGATCGATTGGATCCGAATAAAATACATTCGGCAATTGAATAGCGCGTCGGCGCAATGTTTCAGCGACGGCGACATTTTTTCAGGCATGTACAGAACTAATGGCTCCACGCGTTGCCCTCCGACTTTCAATAAATGGTTGGCCCGTCGTTCGTCGTCCGCTCCCGTCAGGGTGCGAGACGCGTAGCGCGGACCGTCTCCCTCGCCGGAACGCTCTCGAGCTAATCTATCGAGCCCAACATCCCCCTTGCACCCACCTTGACAATAACAAAGCGATATCACCACACCGTTTACACCCCTCGCTATACGAAAATAGCTTAATTTTAAGTCGTTCATATAGATATCGTACGCTACTATAGAGCCAATAAATACCTAAAAGAAAAAAGGTTAACAACTATAAGTGCCGTGTAGAGTACTAAAAGCAATCGATTTTACGGTTTAATCGAGTCGAAATTATAAACGGCCGGTACCCGATACTCGCGTCTATAGTTTCATAGTTTAGGGGCTGTGTGAGATGCCAGTAAGTACCCTAGCGAATGACTGAGGTAAAGGCCGAGCTTGTTTGGCAAACTGTCTAATTAATTGCCAAGTTAGCAGCGCAATACTGCGTATATTTTACGAGTTCTTAATGTTTGAATGACGTGCGAAGGCAGCAGTTAATAACTGGGTACTCGCTGCAAACACTTTGTATTTACTTAAGCGTGTAATGTGTAGGAACTTCAAAGTCCTTTATTCCGTAAGTGGTAGATGTAGGTGTTCTTCCATTAACCCAGTTTCAAACAAGAATTTAGATTCTACGCATGATATATGATGGAGAATGTAACGTTATTTTGTACATATATTCCTTCAAAGTGTTATCCACTAAGATTTAATATTTGCTACTTGTGTTTTAAATCTCTGCATTCTGACGTGGCCTGACGAATGTTGCCGCTTAACTTAATTAAAACCTAGAGCTTACCACCCAGCAAGACAGGTGTTTAGTCATACTAGGTACACAAAAACGTGCGAATATGTGCTTTATAAATTGAATTTGTAACTATGCATATTGGGATAAACTTTAAAGAAGAGAAAAGATTTGATGATACGTATAAAGTTCAATTATAAAATTCTAATATCAACAAGCCTCGCATTTACGATAACATCATCGCGTATTATTAATTCCGTATTCAGCTCTAAGTAAAATGTGTATTGATTTTAGAAGACCTTTTGGATTTTTTTTGGATTCTTTAGGTAGATACGATTTCGAGTGAGAATATGTTTGACAATCTATATAAGGGAATGCATAATAAATTGTATTCATATTACAACTTTTTGTACATTTGTTACATAAATACTTGGTTACTTATAATAATATATTCATTTTTTAAATTTCGCTACCAATCCAATAATACAATTTACAATCTGCATAGAGGCTAATGTAACTTAATTTGGCAATTATTGTTGTTGAAATTTTTTACGAGTTATTGTGCATTTACCACAAACACTTAAAAATTACTGTCTCACGTTGGTCGACATAACATTATAGTATTTTGTTTTATACTATAGTTTAGCGCAATGTTGACTTACCGTTATAAAATTTATAAAATACTTTTTTGTAACTGACCTGGATCGCTTACTGCGGCTAATGTAAATTTAAATTAAACAAACTCCACTATTCATCACTACGTTGAGCATCAAGTGTTACATAAAATGATAAATAATTATAATTAATTAAAGTTTTATGTTTCAGAATTAAAGTTCTTGCTTTAGCTGTTGCAACTTAAGGGTGTGTATACATCTCGCGAATACCCCAGTTCAAAAAGAATGTGAATAGCGCACATATTAAACCGTGTAGGTATAGACGCAAATTATTATGCAATAAAAAAATCTACCAACCACTTTAATGCAAAGTAACAAAACCTCTCATTCTGGATTTAGTTCGTGCGCATAAAATTTTATATTGATTGGCCTTTGGCCAGTCTATACGCGGTACCAAGAAGTAATCGTAATCGTGGGGTTCCTGTACCCTGCATTGACTGTATGTCACATATGAACTACGCTTGTATTATCGTTCCCTAACATCTATTGGTTATTTCAATAAAAGATTTCAATCTTAATTTTCGCTCTGATACTGAGAATAGACAAATTAAATTAAATAATTTAGTAAACATAAAAAAAAAATAGTCCTCATTGGTATATTTTCGCGATAGATCGAAAAAGTGTATTGTGATCGTTTATTAAAAAACGGGGGTAATGAACTTTGCAACGGGAGGTATTATAGGAAAGAATTAAACTGCATACGCATGTAGTTGCGATGAAGCGCTTGAAATACGCACGCGCACATTTCAAGCGCTTCGTCTATGCGAAAAATGCCTGCCTTAGTGAGTTCTGAGGAGTGTTGCTCCAGCAATTATAGTAAAGGTAAGTACAGATTAGAGTATTTGCTAGGGCATTACAATGGCATTACCTTGTTATAGGTCTTACGATTGGTAAAATACGGGCAAAAGTTCATTTTCAAAGAGCATTTTCATATAATGTACTATTCCTTGGATTGCTTAACGCTGCGTTTACGCTATGGTCAAAGCAAGCCAGCAGTAACCTGTAACATTTTTTATATTTTGCATACTTCACTCCGCGTCGCCCGCGCTACTTCCTTTGCTCGATAAAATATTAATACCAATACGTTCGTTGGATTTTATAATTAGGTTGTAGTGAAATATTGAAAGTCATGTTTAAGGAGCGGCTCGATAAAATAAAAAAGGCTAATGCGCGATACTGTGTTACAAAAAAATTGTTTGCGTATACACTGCATTTACTACACTTAGACGTCGATAAGCCGAAATGGAAATTTATTTAGCACATATAACGCATTTGTTATATGTGCTAGATAAATTGTTGCGGTGTGCGGCAAAAGACATTAAAAAACGATTATGAATTGAAAAATTCACAAGCGATAATATTTCGCAAAATTTCATCCTATATGCACAATTCTTAAATAATATAACAGGCCGTTTCTTCACACATCGCCGGCTCTTTCAGTGGATAAGTTTATTTTATTACGAGTTTACGCGACTTTGGCGTATCTTGACTTTCATGACACGTTTCCTGCCTAACTTTCCAAAATGTTAGATTTGTTCCCACAAGCATAATCGACGCGCTTGTCAACTAAATGAAAATGTTACTCAATAAAAAAAGGATTGGAACAGGTCCATATTCATTTTTTCGGATGACATACACGATTCACAGAAATTCATCTACATAATTGAATTTTTTTACCGACTTTAAAAAAAGATGAGGTTTTCAATTGGACATGTACTTTTTTTTATTGTTTGTTACCTCAGAACTATGATTAGATTTGGAAAATTCTTCTTTTATTTTGCGAAATTTAAATTGCAAATTTTGCTTTAGTTTGGTTGTTTAATTATGTTTTACGTTGGGTTTGGTGGAGTATATTTGTTACCTAATTACATATATAGCATAACACTTTGTGTTAAATTATTTTGTTGGTACTGAAAACAATATGCAAATATTAATTTATTCCAGTACAAAAGAAATCCAATGAAATTACTGAATGAAGTTTAACATCCAATCCAGGATGGAATGCATATTCAGTGCATATTGCTTTGTCGTATTTTATCGCAATGTTATGCTTAACGTGGCTATCACACGACCTAGCTGCGAAATTCGTAGTTCAGACATAGTAAAAAAGGTACGAACAAAAAGTGGCTTAACCATATCACAAAGCTGGTATAGTTATGAGGATAAACGAAACATACAATTAGGCTGTTCATATTAATGAACTAATCACGCGTATTTTTTATATAAAACTCTTTTACTTTGTCCTATTTTGATAATAATAATTTTATGCAAAAACACGTTTATTAATCTGATAAAAGTTGTTTGCATGACGTTACATTTTTAATAAGTCATCTACCGTATGCGACTCGTATGGGACCAATGCGAGTCAAAATTATTAATTATATACTCAAGAGTAATACAATTCATTATAAACATGAAGTAATGAGGTTAAAAAGCTATAGCAACGTTACGTTTACTAGGCATTTATTATCAAAGTCGATTGTTCTCAGAGCATACTTATTTCGCAGTTCGAAGAAAGTTTATACGATGCGATCTACTCGCGTACGAGCTTTCTGACCAAACTATTATGTTTAAAGAAACCAGGTCAGTATTTTTATTTTATTTAAATAGAACCACTTGAGCACGTTTTTAATTTAGATGCGTAGACTAACTGAGATATGCACGCGCTCAGAAAAAGTTTAAATTGTATGTTACTCTAGAATGTTGAGTTGTTCCCCTGGCCCCTCGAGCCCCACTCCAGCCATATGGCCGTGTTTAAAATGTTAAGCAGTTTTTCGCTCTTTATCATAAAAGGATGAAATGGATTTTTTTTGTTATTTAATTACGATATAGTGCCACTGGTGCTATTAAAGCTTGGTAGAAATTGAGAGATTATTAAGAAAGGTATGGGATACTGGAAAGTTTAAATTATGAAAATTAAAATCTCCCTTCACAACATATGTTCAGTAGCTTAAGGCTGCTATTATATACGATCTATCTATTATCTGATTATATATCAGATATATCTATAGGTAGGAAAATAGAATGCGCTTGAAGGAAAATAGAACGCAATGATAAACGTGTACTGACGGACTAAGCATTCATAGACGTGATATGTGAGCAACCTAATATAAGGTATTTGTAAAATAATATTGCATCGTTATTTCCCACATTAAGATCAAAGTTAAATAGAAAGAGACCATGTTGATAAAAGAAATTTATGAGTTTCCTCTCAAACTATGAACAAAGCCCTTTTGAATATGAAATGGGGTTCAACTTTACGTGCAAGGAAGTGGCGATAGGTAACGTTAAGACACCGCGGTGCAGGCAGTTTGTGGCTGATGGTTCCGGTATTGGTGCGGATGTTGTTTAGCATCGGGGGTCACCACTGCAGGGGAAACGGGTGATAGGTGTTCCTCTAGTAAGGGGGAAGGTTTCCCAGCTAGTGCTGTGCCCGCTGATGGTTCATGCCCGGAAATTCAACAAAATGTATGTATTGCGCCGTCTCGCAAATTGTTCAAAACTAAAGTACAGGATCAATTAACAGTTGTGCGGTTCAACGAATTTTCTTGTAAAATACCTATTCTATTACATAGAGCTAAAATTTGTTATTTGTTTCAACGCGCTAATCTTTAGAACAACTCTGTGATTGTAAAAAATCATTGTTAGATTATAGACGACATTCCATACCAATAACGAACAGGGGACCGAACGAGTCAGTCTAGTCCAAAACAATGTATGATGTCAAATATTAATTTTGCATTTATTCACTAATTCAATCTAATCAGAGAAAATCTTTCTATTAGCAGATTCCAACATAACTATATAATACAATGCTATCCATATTACTCGTACATTTTCTTGTTATTTATATAGCTTTTCCGCATCGGAAATAGTAGTTTCGATACTTCAGTGAAAAGACTTGTAACTAACTCGTATGGTAATATTAAATTTAATATATTAACGAACACCATTGCGGGCAAACATGATTTACTTAACTAATAGTGTTAAAATTAAAGAACTATTCAATATTAAATATAATAAATACATAAACATAATAACGAAATCTCACTTGATTGATCTCCCGCACGATGATATCGAGATTCTCGTAAAGTTTAGACATAACCTGAAATACGCACTACATCGCATATATCAAATGATTGCCTCATCTTATTGATATATGATTGTAGGGGAGCGCGCTGAGCTCACGACAATACATTCTAACATGGCTCATTAAATTGAAAATGCTTGTTCGACACTTTATGTGTCTTCAACAATACAATATTCCGATGTAACGAACACAATTTTGGTTATAGAGGTATCTATTTATGACACGGGTTAAATATTTGATGGCAGCATCGCATGATCTTTATATAAGTACTTACTCTCTAAGTAAACATATTTTATGTTTAATAAATATTGTTACAACAAAAAGGGCAAAAACAATGGGCAAAATTATTTGCATAAATTACGATAAAATCAGTAAATGGTAGAGCCCTATTAAAGATTTTATATGCAACATGAACGACTCGCCTTAACATTCTCAAAACTACGACGAGTGATAGATTGATGTCGAGTATTGTGGATTTGTTATATCTCAATTCCCAGTGTGCTGACAACAACCTCCGCTTTTTAATCTCTAGTCTTTTCCGGCTCGTGCATGATTTTTCTAGAACTCTACGTGTTAATAATTGCTGAATGTCACTTAATACGTTATTTACCAGCTCACTTGCTGGCCCATGCCTATCATAAATCATAAATATAAGAACATGAACCTACTCGCATGTAAAAACCATAATTTACTTACCCTACAAACATGGAGTCCCCTATAAAATTACGTATACCTAAAAAAATATTGACAATAAATAAGGGCTTTGTATCGAGACGTGTTATTTATAAAAAACAAACATACCCCCAGCTTGTCTAGTTATCTTTGTGAACAAATAAACTAGATAGATATCGGTGAAATTATTCGTATGGACATTTCGTGGCGTAATCACGAGACTTGTTTATTCGGTAAAAATCTCTATTCGAGAGACATGACAATGCGAAAATATCAGTGAGTTATAATAAGAATTTAAGAAACTCGGCCAGGCCAGAGGGGAATAATTTTATTCTGTTGAAAAGAGTTGCGCAAATTATTCATACGGGTTTATAAAATAAGATGTTTAGGAATCTTAGTAATTATGTATTAATAGTTGTGAAAATGATATTTTGTTTCAAAAATGCTATCGTTTGTAAAAAAAAAGAGTAGAAACAAATTTGCATCACAAGGAGATACTTATTCAATATCAAGTCAACGATAGTTATACTTCTACTACGTAGTTCCTATCAGAAAAATGTAAATACCTATTACAATAAATAATCGACCGTTAACACTTATTGTCTCGGTATGTATCTGCCAAATACGAATTCTACCAGCCGATCATCCGTAAGTGAATAACAAGCGTCCCAACTTCCTGTATTAGTGGGATAATGAAATATGACAGTGAAGCGAAATACCGCGTCGGATACAATAATGTACCAAATGCGCCTCGTTAGATCTGCCTGTACGGATGCAAGCATCTAATTCGATATTTGGGAATGTCACCTGTATAATTTATGTCCCACGGTTTGACTATATTCTATATTATTGTAAAGCGAAAATTAATGTTAGTTTTTTGTTTATTTGAAAGTGGTTTGTTGAAATTACTAATCTAATTCCCAAAATACTTTTACTAATAGACGCTACCTATTATCCATGAGCTCTAAATTGGAATGAATTTTAACTTAGGTGAACTTATTACCTAATAATGTAACTGTAGAACTAACCGTCACTGCCAAGGAATAAGTGCATAATTGATAATTTTCTAGCTCATTTTATTGTAATTAACTTATTTGTTATGATTCTAATGGCTTCCATGAAACTTTGCGAAACTTATAAATAATGAATTCTATACAAAATAATACAAAAGACTAGCTTTCGCTTGCAGCTCCACTCGCGTTTACACTGATTTCTGCGATACAAAAATAGCCTTGTAAGATTCAAAAGTAACTTTGCTTCTTATTAGTGTAAGAATTTTCAAAAACTTTTAAGTAGTTTTGAGTTACATACAAGATTTGAACCGCTTTGGGGATGAATTTCCATAAAACCTTTCTTAGTGCTCATTTTCATAATTTAAGGATCCTTTGTACAACATTTTATGCATCTACACCCAGCTGTTTAGGCTGTGGGTTGATCGGTCTCTCAGCTTCTCAGATTCTTCTTTTATACTTATAATATCTATACAAATAGATGTTATAAGCTGCATAAATTCAGATTTTTTGCATACTGCTGTATTTGTCGACCTAAATTAAGTTATAAAAATGTTAAAACTATTTTACATATTTTAACGCGGTTTTTTATATTATTATTTTCTCAAGACGTTTCGAAGACTTTGCAGCTTTTATGGTCACAGGGAGGACTGAGGTGTTGGTTGTCCGAAAAGTCAAAGTTACAATATATATAAAAAAAACACGATGAAATCCGTAAGATAGTTTTATTTCTATGTCTAACATTCTCGTAAATCTAAGAAATCAATCTAAAAATGTCTGAATTATTTAACATGTTGTCAAACAAAAGTCTTAAGACAAAACAAGAGAAAAGACTAAAATTGCCCTTTGTAAAAAACGTACCTACATGTATTATATAACATCAAACAGTTTTCGTTAACATTCATTGCAAAACATAATCCTTTTCGAAATACACCAAACCAATACCAGAACGACAGGTATAAGCCAAATGTCAGCGGCAACACATATAAATGCGAGTTTACGGGACTTTATTTAGGCTCGAAACATTCTTTGTGCTCTAGGCTTCAAAAAAGAAACTGGTACAGATAACGCAAAAACAAGCCGTATTATTTATTACATATCATTTTATACGAATTATTTATGTAGATATTTTACTGGAAATCTTCGCGAAGTATTGTGATGTATGTATGGTCCAGCGGCGAAGAGTTCACATAATCCGATTCCTGCCGGTTTTCCTTTATGTAGGATTTCTGTTAGAATCTAATTATCATCAGAACGATTTGTAGACCGCTTTATGTATATTAGTACCTATATTTTGTGTCGGGTTCCCTGTCGGATATTGTCACCTTTCGCCATTAGTATGGTCTTCATCGATACTCATAATATTTTTCGACTCTTTTACCTATAAAGCGGCCATAGCCTAGTTGCTTGTGGAACGGACTACCGAGACGAATGTCCGCAGGTTCAAAACCAAAGGGCACACACCTCTGACATTTCTAAAATTATGTGTGTATTCTTTGTGTATTATCGCTTGTTTTAACGGTGAAGGAAAACATCGTGACAAAATCTGTACACCCGAGAAGTTCTCTATAAGAATTTCGAAGGTGTCTGAAGTCTACCAATCCGCACTAGGCCAGCGTGGTGGACTAAGGCCTAATCCCTCTCAGTAATAGAAGAGGCCCGTGCCCAACAGTGGGACAGTATATTAGACAGGGCTGATATTATTATTATTTGTTATTACCTATATAGCTATAAAACCATATTTTATTAAGAATGCACATCATTTCAAAAAGACGAAGCCCCTTGAAGAAGTATTAGGGCCCCTGATTACACATAAAATAAAAATAATGCTTTTTATGTTAGAAGAAAAGCGCGAACTTTATGAAAATGTGTCCGCCTAATACTAATATTATTATTGAAATAACAGAGCTGTGCGATTAGTTCACGAAAAATCTAGAATATATGTTATCGAAGATACCCGTTTACTCAGTTACAGGCGTAAAGTGATATTAGATCCCCACTGCAAGTAATACAAAGAAATAAACACGAGACCAAAATGGGATAATTGATGTTGTTTTCGTGCTAAGCAGTTATTACCATTATGTGAATAAATGTGGGTTTATCTCGGTTTTCTGAAGGAAAGATCGTACTCGGGTCTTTGTCTATACTTGTCAACACGTTGTTGCACTGAACCCGGCAGCGATGTTTCCATGTTTCCATTCCATTCCATTCTCTACATTTTCCTTATTCCGTTAATGTTATTTCATATCTGTGATATTCCACGAGATCCTAAATAATATCGATTACTAACATCGTTTCTTAATTAATATAAGTATAGGCAAATATTTTGTAGATAGATTCAATTATTTAAAAGATTAATATTAGCGCATTCCTCGTTTTGGTAACTTAATTAAAAAATACTTTTCATAGAATTTTAATAAACTTATTTGCTCCAATTTTGTTTGAGCAAACGTCAGTGTACTAAGTTTATTGAAATATTATTTTATGGAAATTTTATACAAATAACATTTCTTTTATAATAAAGACAGATTAAACGTCAATCGTGATTAGATTATCGTATTGCTCAGATTGTTTCCTAAATTAATCTTATCACTTACTCAACGCACAGCTTAAACTGCTGAGGCATGGAGCGTCGTCGAGGTCTCTCTTGATGGGAGAGAGATTATCTCATCTAGTAAAGGTCCTAGCGCGCGATTGTCTATATTTGCGGGGTGGTCTTTTTACGAAAGAAGAGTACTAGGAGAAGTAGGAGACGCCGCAAGAAATAATATTTGAAGTAACGCCTTTTCATTCATTCTCATTCATTTCAGTCTCCGCTTTTTTATTAAGGGCGTTAAAAGAATATCACGACCGTATTCCGGTACTTATAGTAAAAAAGACTACTGGTGACCATCGGAACGTGGCGGATGTTTCAACCATATCGGTTAATTTTCAGCCATATCTGTTATGCCATTTTAGTATTTTATTCTCTCTCTAGTACTATGCGACGAGTTAGACCGTATATTGAGTTAGCCTCATGTTGCCGTTTATCAATGGGCTTCCGAGCCCAAGAACTGGAGACAGGCCGCTAAGCGGAACCAAATACGGACTCTTGTGGTTGGTTGCCGTCCATAACCCTAAATCCTCACTGATACCCCGATAAGGGCCATCACGGGATTTTGGTTGGTATAAAGGTGTAAAATATGTACGTGGCCAGGCGGCTTTCATTGGTTCTTAAAGCTGGCCACTGAATTGCCCTTGAGGTTGGATCGTAGTGGTTATTGCACGTTCCACGCGCAAACGATAAAATGCTCTACATGCGGAAATATGCACACGCCTAACTTATATAACAAAGGTGTCCAATAAAAGAATATAAAAGAAAATTCATCCTCTAATGGTGTTAAATCCTTTAAAGGACACTGTCACTGCTTTCATAATTTGATCATAAGAATATGGAGCTTGAGACTAAGAAATAATTAGCATCTCAAAAAGCTCTTTTATATTTATTACAAAAACACTGGGAGGTCTCTTGATCGTCCATTATATCATTTATGTTGGAATTTCCGAGAAAAATAAACTTAATTACGTATTGTTGTTTCTCCTTTTTCATTACTTACTATATTCAAATGAGAACATCATTGATTCTTCATAAAAAGAATTTGTTATGAACATTTTTATTTTAAATATAAGAAAATTTAGAGTAAATTTGGTTCACACTATTCCGTGATTTTAATAAAAGTTGATGAAAATACATATTATGTACTTTTTATTTATTCTCATGCGTTGAAATTATTATTTCAATGAAAAAAAATATCAAAGTTATTATTTTACTCACTGATATTTATACTAGAAAGCATCAACATCTCTGTATTCCCTAAGGGGTAGGCATAGATGATACCTAGATTACAATCTATCTCACCAACATAATATTTTGTAGTACGACAAAGATTGCGATTCTGTATTTATAATAAATATATTATCAAAATATGCATAACCTCTAAACTATACAAATTTTATAATATATTTTTCGTTATGTCATGTCTCCACATAATTTAAATTTGGGGGTTATTTTACACTAAAAGCAATTACAATGAATGAATATTATGCGGGCTGTGTTTAAGTTTGCTTTGAATTATGCACAAAGTAATTGGTATAATCGGAGTAGGAAAGCGAAGCACGTCATCGCCTCGCCATTGCCAAAAATATTTGATTTAACATTGTAATATATCGCGTTACTTTTCCGGTGTTGGGTATAAAATTTATTAGAAATTTACAACTTAATATGTAGCTTAACAAGCTGAGAATTAGTTATCTAATACCTTAGTACTAAGCAACTAGGTTCATAATTAATAGATACGGAAAATTTTGTGTCTGTGGATTATTTTTGTTGGATTGAAGCTAGTCAATTTTTTATAAGGAATCTAATGAACAGTTTCGTTAAGTAGTCAAATCTAAACGCCGGTCAAAATAATTGTTACTTCTTTTTAAGGGTTAGTTATAGTCTACAAACCACACAACTCTGTATGGAACTACTCCCCACAAACCTTGAGCTAGAATTCTTTGTCCGCAAGAGTAAGCTACATTATTTTACTCGAACCTAAAGTTAACATTTCAAATTAATGGCTCTACATTAATATTTAATTTTAAAAGTAATTATTTTCTAGTTGTCACTTTGACAAAGTCAATGAGCAAACTAATATTAAAAATCAATTTAGAAAGGCCGCCTCAAAATTGAAAGCCCTTGTTTTCATAAAGATATACAAACAGCTGCGGTCATGATGAGTCGGCCGAATAAAAATGTAAAAATATTTCTTCACCATAAAAAAACATATTAGGTAAACGAAACGAAAACGTTAAGAAATCATTCTTCCTGAAAGTTTTTTGCTTGTTTGTTACTGGGCCGGTTTCGCAACTCAATCATTTTGTAATTTCATTTCAGTGAAATGTCAGATGAAGCAATTAGTATAATTATTAATAAGATTTAAAATGTTTCTCTGCGGATTTGATTTTGCTATGGAAAGTTTTGTTTATAATTTGACACACCGCTCCAAGCGGTTCAATTAGATTTAGGTTAGTCGGACGTTACGACATAGTTTATAGCATATATGACGGACTAACAAGTAGATATAATAAGATATGAATTAGGTTTGACACTATGAAATAGAGTTTTTCTGGTAGAGACACTTTGAAAAAATCACTGTTCATACACGCAACAGTTGTTACTCACGCACGTTTTATGTGGAAAAATTGTACCATCCGGTGGAAAACGCATTTTGTGATGTAGACAAAACCGCCTTGTAGACTACTACAAGGTGGTTCTACCGATTTAAATCTTGTTACCACTTTAGTTCCTTATAGTGCCAGTATAGCTGTTATTTCGAATGACAGTGACGTTTTGATTGATCCATATTGTGTTAGACTGTAGCTAGCGTGGGCTTTAGTCGACGTGAATAAAAAAGATATTTTATTCTTGAAATAACACTACTTTATTCAGAATCAACATCTAAGAAATGTTGAATCTTTTATATACGATACGTTTCGCAGATTTAGTCACTAGATAAAATATTTTGTATACCAAAGTCCGTTTGAGTATCATATCTTTGTTTATACCTGCTGCCAATCACCAGTACGTAATATGCATGCACTGAAACTTTAAAGTATATTAAAATGAAACTATTTTTTCGGATTTTATTGCGTTTCATTTTATTATATTCTCCCGAGGTTTTTTGAAGACTTTACAGTCTTCATGGTCGGAACGAGTGGGGGGGAGGTGACTGGAAAATACCGCGATAAAATCTTGAAAAATAGTGTTATTTCAATGTCTAAGATTCGCGTAAACATAAGAAATCATTATATTGACATGCGTTACGATTCGTGGTTCTATTTGGTTTTGCAATTTTTAAAGACGTCTCTTATAGATGTACTCTTAACTTACTAGTGTCATTATAGAGTTGTGTTCAACAAAACTGGAGTATTAAGCTTATCGTCAAATTTTGCAAGCGAAAGCACTTAAATAAACGTCTTCTGAAATGAAATATAATGTTCAATGACGATGAAATCAATAATCAAATTAGACAATAGAGTAGTAAAAAGAAAGAGCTAACTTTTTCAATAAAAAATATGTTGTAGATAAGTATAACTTACCTCTAACCCGCGGTTATATTTAATTTGTAAATCCCTGGTGTTCTTGAGAAATTCGTGTTGTGATATCTAAAGAACTTCTTATAATAACATTCATTTTTGCGTGTAAATGTTTGAGACGGCAGATACCACGTGAGTTCAGAATTCCAATTATAAAGCCCCGAGTATTTCACAACGCTCAAAGGAAGGCATGTTTGCTGAATAACATATTTGCAACTGTTGTATAGGTGGTACCACGGTGGTCGAAAGATGAGATGGCGCCAGAGAGTCGACTCGTTTGCGCCGCAAACAGGCGACCTCGTGGCCGGTGCCGTCATCCCGTATCACATTAATGGCATGCAACGTTAATGTCAATTAAGGGAGTCTTTCATTATCTCCGCTGCGATTATATAAAAGGTACCGTTTAATTATCTTATTTTAATATTTTTTATGAAAAATTATTGTTTAAGTTATAATGTTATTTATACATAATATTTCTTTGTAGCGCGTAGACGAATCGGTAACTACACACAAAAATAAAATGTTGTATAAAAACTATAATAATTAACCACATATTAAATTAATCACAGATATTAAATTCAGTGCCATACAACTTACCATAATTAATATTAGTATCCGGCTACTCCCTTATTTCCAATGCTTTGACAAACACACAGTGTCGATAACACTCAAAACATTTATACTCAGCGATCGGTTCCGTATGCACTAGTCAGAAGTCACTGCTACGCCGAAAATCGCGTTACGGCCGCGTACCGCGTAGCATATCGCCTGTGCGGCTACGCGCGTAACCACGGACCGACCGGCGCGAGCTCCCGACAGTAACTGAGTTACTGAGTAGCGTACACTGCACCGCTCGACCTGGCGTCCGGATGCAATAACGCTACGATGTGCTCCCAGATTCTTTTATTACACGTTTTGAAGCTACATATTTTATAATGTAGTCACTATATATACCTACGAGTAATTAACATATCAGTTCTGCTGTCCGCTAGTTATTTAGAGAAGTCCAAACTCTGGATACGACCAAGAAACTGCGCCGAAAATACAAAATAATGCTCATTGATAATTATCGATGATATCCTGGACATTTAGATATTTAATTACGATGAATAGACACTCTCTCGCCTTTGGAGTCGTTTAAAAATAGGGCTGATAGAAAACGGTATAGCTAGTGGATCGCAGAGTTTCAATCTATACGAAATAAAATTAAATTAATTACGGCTTTTATAACGATATTTCCTTCGAAATAAAGAGGTATTATATAGCATTAAAAACGGGTTTCATCCTATAATTGAATTTAATATTAAGCATGAATGTTAAATCTTTTATAAGGTTTCGGATCTGGATCAACAAAAACAACCTCGAGTGTCGCCATCGGTTATCTCTGAACACGACGCTCAAAAGGATTAAAGGTTTTTTACCACAATTTGTTTCTCCGTTCGCAAAATTAAACTTACGTTATTCTGTTGTTTGATTTAAAACCATTATTGTTAAGTAGGTAACATTATATTGCAGTTTTTCGTGTACTGTTACGTTTAAATATTGTACAGTAACATAAAGACTAACTAATATTCTTACTTTGGGTTATACATTTATGTATCTCATTATAAGTGAAATGTATCTTTCTAATGAGAATAAAGATCTTTAAACCTAAGACATGAAATTAAATTATTGCGTTAAATATTTAAAAGATATATAATATACATATCATGATACCGCTTCGCATATGATAACCTTAGAATGTCCGCATATTATGTAATCTTAATCAAAGTCGATAATCTTTGTAATAAATCACAACAAGCGTTTCTATTCTACTTCACATATATTTGCAGCATTTTACAGTTGAAGTAGCAACTGAAGATTAATGAGATGGTAACGTTCTCAAATCCGCGACGTGCGGCATGTTTGATTATCTCAGCACCCGACTCCAATATAAATGTGTTAATCTTGAACATAACGTTATACGCAAGACAAATGAAATTCCATTACGATATTAAAGAAAATCCCCAAAGCCCGTGGCTTTATAAAAGAATTTAATAATAAAGAGCAGAATATTATTCAATTTTTCCTGAAAACAAAGATGGAGCAGGAAGAAAGTCAGTTCCCACCTGAGGCTCGCGAGCTAGTCGAATTTATTAGCATTCAAATGATTTATAACTAGCGAGCGGCAGCTGAATATTTTCTGATTCGTCTTAAATTAAATTCTTTCTTTCCTTTGGCTGGATTTCATTAAGGGTAACGAAATGCCGTGGAGATGAAAAAGATAATCTGGGGCGATGCGCGGCCACTCGGCAGCGGATGCTGGCGCAGAAACGTCGCCGCGTCCGCCGCGCTGCCCACACCGGCCACAAACGCGCGCCACCACGCCGCGCCGCCACACCAATGCCACACTACGGCCTCGCACCGCATCCTCTATCAACTATTGGTAACATTATATTTGCAAAATTGGAAAGTGTTCATTGACATAAGGCTCATTTACACTATTATATATTCACGTTGAAGACGTTAGAGTTAGGTAAGGTTAATAAAGGTTGAGATCACAATAACATAATTGTAGGCAACATAAAACACACATTTCGATTTTAATTTTCGTTTTTCGGTTTTTTATTAGTGATGCACCGAATGCCACTGACTGTTTTGCTGTAGCGAAATAATCCGATTTAGGTTTTGTTTTTTCAATTTTAAATAAAATCTTTCGGATAATAGTAATATTTATGTAGACGTTTTTGTCACATTTCTGAAAACTGAGATTTGCTACGTAACAAGAATTTCGGACGGAGAGGGGTGGCGGCTAAAATTGCTAGCAATGCAATATATCTCACACGTAATATTGAATGCAAGTTTCAACTTTGTTGTATTTTATTTAGAACAAAATTTATGGAATAGTATATTTAATTTGCTCATTCATAGTCTTACGCCATTACTCCAAGGAGTTGGGTAGAGACGTAGCCAGTACGCTAACTCGTTGCCGTCCGGGCCGTGCTTCCATCTCAGGAAGTGATTAACCACTGTTAATTTATGAAGTTTATAGAAGATATGAAATCCACTACCGAACAACTTAGGTGGATTATTTTGAATGGAAAGACACTTATATGACATTTAAAAAAAAATGCATCACAAAAAAGACTTGTCCGATTAATGTTTTTATATGACATCATATTAAGCACATATTAATGTTAATACTTACGAAAACACGACACATAAACATTAAGTTTAGGAAAAAATTAAGTACATATAAAAATATGTATTTTTACATAATCAGAGCGATCTGTTTGATTAATGCGTCAAACATTTTTTGTTTTTATTTTGTAACCTAAAATTATAGTTTTTATTCAAATGTAATTACGATTTCGTTTCAAGTTACCTAAAAAGAGTGTCGTGTAGACTGAGTAACGTACAACAGCGAAATGTGCTCTTTGATTATTTACGAAAGGCATAACTCAGATCATATTAAACTAAACTCCAAGAATTCCTTGTACTGTTTACTCGTACTGTATAAGCATTTATATTCAATTTCATGTAATTCAGCGAACGATCAATTTATTAGAAGTTATATTATTTGCGCAATTTGATACAATCGCATCATATCTTTGTGACTACATTTATTACTTAGATACATTAATAAGTTTTTAGGACAGGTTTCCAGATTTACCAATACTGTGCCTTTTTCATGTTAATATGATATGTCTTCTGAAGGGGCAAGATACGTTGAGGTTTTAAAACCATACGGTGAAACCTTTACGAATTATATAAAAAATATGTAGCGCCGACCCGACTCATTCGGATAAGAGTAAAGGGATGATGCTCCTCTGGCACAGTTTAATTTTTGTTTTGGAGGGAATAAAATAATCGTAAATTGTAAAGCATGCGAGCGAGGCTGATAATAAAATTCCCGTTTCGTCACGACGCGCCCAGACATGACATTTGGATTATTATCTCCAATCTCTATCTCTCGGGATTTCCGTACGAGTATCAGTGTAATACTGTAGTTATTTTGTTTAGCAGTAATAGAGATAAAGAAAACTTTCTTTTGTTCTTACAATATAACGAATATCTGTATGTTTCATTTTTACGCACACACTATGAGTTATGTTTTATGTTTCAACAGTTCGACGTTGACGGATGGGCATGTTTTCGTTTTCATATTTTTAGTTTGCGGTTTAAAATTTTGTACGTATACAGAAATGTAAAAAATCATCACAATTTTTTACTGCCTAATATAAGGTACTTTACAGACGGTTTATAAGCGATGCACTCGTTTATCCGTCATTGGAAACAAAACATATAATGAATCGAAAATAAATAATATAAACAAAATAACAATTATATTCGAAGTGCACCAAACCGCAAGCGGATTAAAATGTACGCAAACAGTTGTGACACCTATAACACAAGACGTTACGTACGGGTCCTCACTGCTCGCCCGCATCCGCGTAGCTTTTTAAAGCTAAAATATTTAACGAGCGCAGTGCAAAGAACAAAGCCTGCCTTGTGTTTAGCTGCACATGTCTGCCGTAGCCGAAAGCCTCACGTCATTAAATTCAGCGCCCCTTTATGCGTCTTTGACTTCGTTAACTATGGAAGAGCCTGCGAGAGAAATGGGCCACCATACTGCCACTACCACTTTATATAAACACTCCTATTAGTATTTTATGTATGCCTGTTATTGTTTGTTCTGTGGCCTCGGTTGCTTTCAAAATTTGCTGGTGTATTGTCAGCGACCACGGCTTTTGTTTTTTATTAATAAAGATTTTCTTCGTAATTGTTTTTCTAATGACAGGTATTTAAGCTAAAAACCGTAATTGAGGTTCTGGCAACTTCTCATAATCCTCTTTTTGGTTTATTATGCATTATTAAATTGAGGAATTTAAAATATACGCTAAATATATATTGAAAATGTAATCACTATCTAATTATCTAATTATGTGTTTTCTAAACAATGAAAATGTATGTTTCCCCACGCTTTTTCTTTGAATAGTGCACATTATGTGTGTTTATTTTTATTTGAAATGACGCATAAGCGTTAAAATCATTTCACATTATTTGAAAATAAAGGTTTTAATGAGCATCGAATTCAATAATGCACCAGAAACAATAGCGTGTGTGAACTCGTATTGTGACTCTTTTGTTTTACTTCGAGCGATGTCATTATAAATTTTTCACCGCAACTGTCTAATGAGCGGGGGCCATTATGTATTTATGCACAACTACAGAATGCGTACTACGTATAACATGGAAAAAAATAATGACATTTAAAATAAAATTATCCCTCCGGCTTTTCAGATTTTACGCTCTATTTAACAGACAGCGGAACTTTTTGCTACTTTACTTTTTAATCCATTAAGCTCCTTGTATCGGAGTTACTTAAGTACATATTCAATTGGAAAATAGTAACACAATGATAATAACCATAGCGAAGTGATCTGTAATTATCGCTGTTTGTGGGCGGGTGAATTCATACATGTTATTTCCTAAAATCAAATGAGTTCGGGCGGAGTATGGCAACATTTCAAATATCTAAAAAATGTTGAGCTACAGTGGAGCGGAGTGTGTGTCTGTTGGTGGTAAGGAAAGAGGTCAACTTATAGTAGACGTTTGGTATGTGAATTTGGGCAGGTCAGCGAAGCAACGCCGAGTGCCGCCGGAGGAGGCATCGCATGGCAGCGGAAATAATGACTGCCGCTCTGTAATTGGAACGGGCCAGTGCGCCAGAGAGCGCACACTGAGCGTACGCCGCGTCGCGTCGCGCCGCTTGCTTTTACTGCCGCATACCTTTAACTGCTTTATAACGATAGAATTGCTTATTTTTAATTGACTAAAATGGATATTTGATTTGACGCGCACATACGTTCGTCTAATAAGTGATATTCTCGTAACTTTTATAACGATTGTATTACCTATAGTACATATAATTACAAATTTAATGAAGTATCATTAATAAACATGTAAATCGCAGGTATTTTAAATAAAATTCCTATTCATTATTATTACAATTATATTCATACAAGAAGTCCGATTAAAATTTCGCCAACATATATTAAAGATCTTCATGAAATAAACGAAATACTGTCTTTTACATATGTTGAGTTTGAGTTATATATTGTGCCTGTAGTTAAAGTTCATTATAATGTCATTATGCTGCATGCGAGATATGTTCACATTTTACTTTACTGGTTAAATGTATTGTCTATAAATACAATATAATAAGTACGTAAATACGCCATAATTATAACAAATTGATATAAATATAGAGCAGGTATATGGTGTACGTTTCCGTGGAACATCGTGTGCAGGAAATAACGACGTCCGGCGAAGTAGTGGTGCGATTGAAGCGCCGCGGCCGGCCGGCCCTCGCTAAACTGAATTACTGCACGGAAAACGATTAGGAACAGCGGATATTTACTTACGCACTTATTATACTGATTATTTTTCAACTAGCCCATGAAATTCGTGAATATTATGGTTGATTTCCTTTTCTAATCAATTGGCAGTATGTTGTATAAAGTTTTAATTATTTTGTGAATAACAAAAGTAGAATTGCTATTTTAACAAACTGACAGTGGGATGGAATATATATTTCAGAATAGCATAGTTCAGATCAGTTACAACAAGTGATTTACATGCCCTCATGAATTACTTTGCCAGTCTCTACAAAAATAAAATGCTGTCGTGTACAATTAGAACGAGTTATGATACGATTGAAAATTAAAATAACGTACGGCAATATTAACTTTACCTTTCCATACAAATATAAGAACATTCAGCGACGTTTAACTTTCTGCAACTTTGTAACGTTGTATTTTGAAGAAAATAGTGGGTACATATTTTGTTACTAGAACACAATTTGTCAGTAACAAAATAAACAGATTTTGTTGCAAACTGAAATTGAGAAAATGTACGTGTGTACTTTACTATCGAAGTTTGCTGCGCTAGTTCTATATGTAGTATATTTTTTCGCTATAATATGTACATACGTGTAGCCATAGTGTATACAAACCTAAAAGCTACATTTTATCCCGGCAAATGATTTTCACGCTGGGTTACCAAAAGCCAATATTACAAAAAGAATATTTTAACAAATACAGCATCTAAAAGTGAAACGTATTCCGAGAAAAAGTAAATTTACTATTAGCAATGTAATAAAAAAGGCAATGGATTGGATTGAAATTGAAAAGCAATATAATATAATAAAAATAACGTACAAGATATTGCAGAGCTAGTTGACCTTCCTTTCGAGAAATAACTGTACAAACTCCTTGATTATAAGGTTCCCGGGAGATGTAGACCATTTATGTTTTATAAGTATTGATGAACGAGCGAACTACAAGGCCTGGGGGCAACGAATTAATAACTTTGAAAGCCCACACAGCAATTTTGACTGATTAGACTTTCTCACTTCTGACAGTTGGTTGTGCACTAGGCTTTACCTTTTGAACACAGAAAAAAATATTTAAACAACGAGATTAGAGACTCATAACCATTGAAGGTCTTTCACCAAATTCCTTATAAAAATCTACAGACTCTTTATTCCATTCTAATATTATAAACGCGAGAGCATATCTGTCTGTAACAGTTTCACGACTAAATTGAAAAACGAATTTTGGTTAAATTTGGTACCTACTGAGGAAGCTAGATCCCCAAGTAATTTATTTATTTATTTAAATACACACCAGCAGCAAATACATTAACAAAATTACTGATAACACCATTTTAGAAAATAAAAAATTGTAATGCACATGCCCATTATAGGTATATATATATAACATTTATTTAACACGAGTAACATTATTATACAATGATTTCTTATATTTACGCGAATGTTAGACATTGAAATTAAACTAATTTTTCGGATTCTATCGCGGTTTTTTGTTTTTTATTTTTCTCCCGACGGAAGACTTTGCAGCCTTCATGGTCACGGGGTCCCAAGTTTAATTTCAATTATTATACAATTTTATAAAGCAGATAGTAGAGAGTGTAATTTAAAACCAACGAAAAAACAATAAACAAAGAGAGAAAAAAACATACAATAACCACATGACATGGATTACTTGTTTAATATTTGTCATCAACCAAATTCCACGCGGATGAAGCGATATTAATATACTGTTCATATAAGGAAAAGTAGGAAAAGAGCAATTGTCTCGGTTACCAATGTGACAGTTTTTTACTTCCTCATTCAGTTGTAATTATAACAAAACATTACATTATCACAGTAAATAAAAAAACACTCTCCTTTTCTGCCACCCAGAAAGGTACTTAAAAATCTCGAATCGAATATAAACATGTCCAATAAATATTCATGGTTAGTTTTAAAAGTGGATGCAATAATGTCTTAGTAATCGTGACGAGGGCCGTCTTCGATGGATCAATGCGAGGCCTTAAGAAGCACCTGATCCCTGCAAAGCTTCTGCGCGACGCTTCGTAAACTTCTACAAACGAATTAGATGGGGCGTCTAGAAAACGGGATTATCCACTAACTGTTTTACTCAAGGAAAATAGGTTTAACTGAAATCTATAAATAGACATTATTTAATTTATATAAGTTTAGGTATGCACGGATAAGATCTTCGAAATCAGAGCATTGAACATAAAATATTATTTCAGAGAGCTGCAATGAATTTTTGCAGGGATAAAGATAAAAGTTTCTATTAACTAATATGGTATCGGTTACTTTAAAGTTGTATAGGTAAAATATTAAACTATTTTTGTACCGATATGTTGAAAGTCACATTTGTCTGCTCATATAAGCACAAGAAAAATCAAAACAAAATAACTACGCATTACCTTAAGATGAATGTAGGCTGAAGTAGAATCGATTAGCAAACTTGAAGAAATAAATCGTTTGCCGTATAAAGAGAGGAATCTAATCAATAAGTTTAGAGGCTGGTCGTGTTTTTTTAAACCTAATGCAAAAATGCTATCGTAAATGGGCTTTAAATATTGCCGCTAAATATGGCCGCTTTCACGTTCTTTGAGCAATGATTAACACGCCCAGTAATTTATCAATTGCGCAACTGGTCCGCTTAGAGAACTAGTAAAAATTTATAGAAACGCAGCAGTTTCAGTGTAAAACAGATTTCATAACCCAGCATTTTCTAAATAAACTTTTTGAATAAACATTTTTCTTTTTGGTGTGGACGTACTCCTGTTTAATTAAGTTATTTACACACGAGGTTACCAAAAGCCCTCAATTTCAACAGACTTTTATAACACACAATTTAATTTATTTCATTACAATTTTGTTGCCTATCTTTTAGTAGTGTGCTTCAGTGTGATTTGCGATCTTTTATTTTACCATTTTACGTTTTTCGCAAATTATGTTTTTAACAAGCAGCCATTTTATTAGGAGTGAAAATATCGTTATTAACAGGTGAAATTTTATAATAAAAGTAATACAACGAACTAATTACGAAGAGTATCGGTTTTTACAAAACTTAATATAACTAGCATTGTTTCTATGTATGTCTATTTGTAAATAAATATTCAGCCACGTCTAAGTTTCTAATTAAGCCAGATTTTATACGGTCATGGTGGGTTGAGTATAAAATGAGGTCAAGGGATGTCCGGCTAAAATAGTCCCTTCCTCATTCCTGCCATATCGTAGAAAGCGTCGAATATAATTTTGGGTGTGATCGTGATTAAAAATATTCAATTCTTTAACGGCTTCTTCGATATTTGATTATGAATTCCTTTAAGTACCTGTTAAAAAAGTGAAGTAAGAAAAATTCAAACGATCGTGTTAATTACTTGGTCTTTTTGTAATTAAAAATATAGTTTTGAAAACGTTATTTAGGTTAAACTTTTAATTTATAATAAACCAATAATACCATTAGCTTAAGCTAATAACATGTAGGTACCAAATAAATGCAAATTCACATATTCAAACTGCGGTTCCAAAGACATACGTGTTTTCTTTCAAAGAAGCTGAACAAACTTCAACGTATATCGAATTAACATATTGCTTGGAAAGCTTTGAGAGAATATGAATTATAAACGTTCTGTACACTTACATTTTCCTATAAAACTCTACTGGGCGCAAACAATAGCGCTTGACTAAGTAATTTACATTTAAGTAGATTGTCAACTTTTCTAGCTCATCGACGCGTGTTAATTGCATTTCAAAGAAAATTTTCTCCCGATACGTTTATCATAATAATATGCAAGGAAAAATAATATTATTTCAGTATTCCTTGTAATGTTACAATAAAATATAAAACTGTATATATTTATATTTTATTGTAACATTTTCGCTTTCATTGGAACTGGTTTAATTTTGGTCTGATTTTCGATTAAACACTAACTAGTGTTCTGGGCAGGAAATATCTAAATCCTAGATTCCAGATTCAATATTGCTCGAATCACAATTAGTGCTCGTGTTCAAAACGTATTATATATTACATAACGGAAGTATTATCTCGCATCAAGTCAGAAGTATGTAGCAATTAGAATTTATGAGTCTTGATTTCGTTGAAGACCTGAACAAACGGCCAAGTTTAAAAAAACAGCCTAACTATCTATATATTTAAACGGACAACTCTAAAAAAAATAACCT
This sequence comes from Manduca sexta, assembly GCF_014839805.1. Taxonomy (NCBI): domain Eukaryota; kingdom Metazoa; phylum Arthropoda; class Insecta; order Lepidoptera; family Sphingidae; genus Manduca; species Manduca sexta. Next base: position 14,022,373 of record NC_051140.1, read on the forward strand.
GGAATTCCAACTTAGACCATCACTATTTACACCAATGTTCTTTGGCACTACGTGGCGAATTAGGTGTGACGTCATTACGTTATGCGCTATGAACAATTACTCACGAATATAAACGTCATGTCACATCGGCATTAACTCTGTTAGCTCGTAAACATGTCCTGACATTGATTTATTGCATTAATACCATGACTCCAAACTGTAATCATTTAGAAACAAGCTGCGTAAATCACCTTGTAAATAAAATTGTTTACACTTGGGTATTCTATAAATAAAGACGTAAATGTTTTAGAACAATTTTTCCGGTATTCATTAGACTATATATTAAGACGGGTTTTTAATAGATAATTGGGTTAGAATTTTTTACACGAAAGTACACGAAAAGATGTTGCCGTTTGGGAATAAAATCTAATAAATAATTAATTAAGCAAAGGAAAAAAATATATACGTAAAGGTTGTGCTTAAACTGTTTAATAGCTCAATTAAACATCAATTAACTTTGAGCAGTGCCGTATGGTAAGTAATAAAATTACACTCCCAGGTGGTATTTTCAAAGTTTCGAGGTGCGGTCGCCATCCGAACTTTACAATCAAACGTAAACTAGAGACGTGGAGAGTGTATAGTAGTATAGTACTTACAAGGGGTGTCGCGTGCCGACAGCATCGACTGAGACCCGAAGATTTTCAAGGGCCACTTACACCCCTAATTGCTCAAAGACAAGGAAGCTAACTTAATTATTTGCGTTACATGTATAACATTCTTGGGGCTTGAATTGATGCGGCAATTTGTTGAAATAATGTACGTCATCGATGTACATAGTTTCGACGTGCTTGTTTTTTATTCGTGTAGGTAAAATAATGGAGTCGTGACAATAAAAGTGTAACTATAAGTTTTTATTATAGAATCACATATCTTAAATGAAATAAGAGTAAAACATTTTACAATTTATACAAAAGATATTTTATTATTTTACATGACACACAACGAATACATGTTCAAAATACACAAAACTTTTATACAGTCTGAATGTTTCACTTCAAATTAGGAAGTTATCTAAAACAAAAAGCTGACTAGACAAATGGATAACATTAACCCGCATGAAAGAAACAGACCATACATCAACGTCAGGACCACGTCGAAGATAAAAAATCATTTTCAGACAAATCTGGGTGTTGAGGAATGATAAACTTTTCGCGAAGATTGCGCGCTGCCTTGAGATACATTCTCATTAAAACTACATAATTCCTGCTGAATAAAAATGTACCGTTTATTGCTCTTGACGGCTTAATTAACTTTAGCAAAAAAGTTTAATAGTGTTATTAAAATATTGCCTCATTTTGCTAAGAGACGTGTTATAACAATTACAAAATGAAAAGCAAAATGAATCTTGTTGATTCTTAATTTACACAAAGTATTATGCAAAACTTCTAAGCCTAATTGTAAAAGAACAAAACAATCAGTAAAACAGAAAAGATAAAAGCATTGTCGCCTTGGAACATTCACGTTTTTGCCAAGGGTTCCTCGTAAAACTTTATTAGGCGCATTAAGGTCGCGGTTGAATCCTGTTTATGTAATCGCCGCCGGGGACCTTTAGCAGGAAAAATATTAAGTGAAAAAAGAACACACAATGTCACCCTAAGTAAGATTATATTTATTACGACCTACTCGTATCTTAGGAGAGTGGTCAGAGCTGGCGGCAAAGTCAACTGAACCAAAATGACGATATGAGGGCTTGTCGGGGACTTAGCACCGACCTCGACACAAACCAAAGGTCAAAGTTTGATTATGAACACTTTACGTGAGTTTTGTACCGTCTGGCGTATTACGGCTAAACGCGGTACATTTGTTCAACTTATTATATCCTAGTATTCTGCTTTTTTGCTCACACGTTTTTCTCACTGGTCTTGTATATCAGTCAGGAATCATAAGTACCTACCGGGATACGATTATCAGATCATCCTTTGGATAATTTTTTACAGACATGCATCGTATGCCCTTTCAGGAAGTATGCCATCAAATAGACGACTGGTGTTAAAGTTGCAACAAACATGTTTATTTTACTTATAACTAGATAAAGATATTGCATCAATATGTAAAAAGTGTATGGTCGGAAAATAATAAAACCATAATATAATCGTTGCACCTCAATAATAATATATGCAATGTATATTTGATTTCACTCCATATATCACATTAAATGTCTGAAACTTTGGTCGGTATAAACCCGCAGCGCGCTTTATTTCGCAGTCTGTTCCCGGGCTTGAATATAATTACCTTAATATTGCTGCGCGAAATCTTATTCAAATAATCAGAAGTTCGCGACTCCAATCCGAAGAGATGGAAATTGGATGCAGACTGCTTAATTAACAGCCAAGATACGGTACAAACTACGACCCAAACCTTTGCATAAACTGATGAATGTATTGAAACAAATGAACCCCGCCGCGAAATCAAAGCTAACGCGTTAATACGTAATCTAACGAACATTTTAATTACCATTAAATCAATTGCAAAGGGACACACCAAGTAGGGCATTATAGTACCTACCTGATGGTCCGTTAAAATTATAAGCTTTAAATGAATAAGTGAAGATTGTGATAACAATATTTTAGTATTTTATTTAATATGTACATAAACACCTAAATAAACAAACGTTCAAACTCCAATCATCCATGGTATCGCAGAATGAACTACACACTGGACACACACAATATTTAATATCGTTTGCTTTCGCGGTGACAAGATGTATTAAAACACTATTAGTATAATTATACTTATTTACACAATGCTAATACTATTGCAATATAGCAATAGAACAACGCAATAATGGTAGGCGAGTGGTCACCTCTTGGTCAAATTTCAATCGTAATTTGTTATTTTTCAGTTTGTTTTCGTTAAGGTTCCGTTTGTAACTAGGTATATCAAATCACACACTTCTTGCGCGCAATATTCTTCAAAAAGGATTCGAACTCCGAAGTTTTCACTTAACAAAATATTATTATATACTAGATGAGTTGATGAACTTCGTATCTACAATTTATTTGTTTGAAAGTTTGATTAGCAATTATCAATCCTAATCAACCTTTCAACTCCAAACCATTATGATCTATAACATTATATAATTTAAATTTCGTTAAGTTATTATATGAGACTTGTAAATAATTGCCAGGTGTACCTAAATTCACTATAACGAAAACTTCTCAAAATCCATAGCGTCTTTTTTAATGGCAGTTATTAATTATATACCTGTTCCACAAATAAATGTAATCGTAATTATATCTAATTAAATTATTTTCTGGTTTATAATGATTTTTTAAGTCCGGTATTTGTTAAAAGTTTTTATTCTTTACTATCTTGTTACTTTAAAACAGATTTAATTGAAACCAAACCAAAAAGAAGCGTTTTTTTTTATTTTTGATGAGTTCCCTCCTGTAGCTTCAAAGTTCAAGGTCAAACAACAATAGATGATATGGCCAATTTAAACTATACATAACGCAACACTAAAATAATCACTCCAATGCTGTTAAGTTTTGAGAAGTATCTTTGAATCTTCTGTATCTTTGAATCCTACGATACGAATATCAATCAAATTAAAATGATACTAATTGAAAAAAAAAAATAAAAAATCTGACTGCACATTTATAATGTCTTACCTTCCCTACGTGTAGCATTCAAAGAAAAAGAAATTAAATTCAAATGATACTACTAATCATGTCGAAGATCGAGCGAGCTATTAATTGCCTTCATTATGTGAGATATTATTTATCATCTTGCAATAGAGCCGAGGCTACGCCTCGAGCAGGACGCCATCATATTGGACACCTTGTGAAAAACATCAAGGCTATGGTTGTGTCTCTTTATTGAGAGCGGTTTATATTATGATGTGCAAGGAGTATTCATGAACTGAGTTTCAACCTGTAGAAGCGTGATGCTTGTAATTAAGTTGTACATCCAATGAATATTCTGTTTTGTTGCTCGCATTACCCACGAAGAAACCACATGCTATGCAAAAATGTCATAAATCCACTGAAGATTTTGATGTCCATTCTGATATATAGATATAAGAGTAAACCATAAATCATACGGTAAACAGTTAAAATTCAATTGAACATATTCAGTATAAAATGAGAACATGTGATGGTGACTAGTGATCTGTCACTGGATGCGGTAAGGCGGCAGCTTACACGGATTGCAGAGAGTAACTGTCTCGCTGTCATTCCACTTGACTGATGGTCGCGGTCCCGTCTCCGAAGCTTCTTTGTTGCTTCATAATTAACCACAATCGACTCAAGGACACTTTCTTACGTATCTACCGCATTAATAATTGCAAAAAACTAGACGTATATCCCTAAATGTAAATAGAACAGTGCATATTTTATGAAGTATGCCTTATCAAGTAGCTTCTACTTGCGGCTCAGTCCGTACAAAGTCTGTTGCAGGGATAAAAAATCGGACGCTCAGGGGTAATGTAGCTTCCTATTAGTAAAAGAATTTTAAAAATAGTTTCAAAGATTACTTGGTTCAACAAAAGATGTCTTGTTAAGTATAAGTACTTAGACAATAACTTAATATGAAATTGACACGTATACAATCTATACCGCATAATGATCCAATTGCGATTAAAATGGACAGCAACGTGAATGCTTATTATATATAAGGCATTCAAATAAATTAAGTGTTTTAGTAAAATATCATCGAGTGGCGATATCAATAATTATACATTATAACAATGAAGCAAACGCCTCTCAAAACAATTTTACCTTAATTTGTTAAAACGTTACTGTCCGAACAAACACATTAACGTTATTATTCATTATTGTATTGTATGTAGTTTCATTGTTATATTAAAATAAATAATACCAATCATTTTATTTGTTATCGTTAATTTGTAATAGTTTATATACAATAATAACAAGAAGTTAGATGCGGTTTTAGTAAAGTATGCCTGCTTAATGTACCTTTAACTCTTTTTACCCATTTTCGTCCATTGCCGTAGAACGTAAAAAGCTCCTTAAACGTAGGTAGTTCAGTCGAGAAGTGTGATTTCTTCAGTCGACGTGCCCGCATTAGTGTAAGTGTGAATGTGTTGGCGTATTCGTGTGTGTTCGTGTGTCGCTGTGTTGCGGCCGGATCCAATCTATACCATTACGTTTGAGAACTACCGGTCTCTCAAGTAGTTCTTTGAGTGCCTAGAGCGGGGGTCATGTTCTATCACAATTCATAAGACATCGTTGATATAACACGTAATATTATGTGATTCCTTCCAATTGTAATTGAAAATTTACAGAATTTTACAGTCATGTGTAAGGTAATATTTATTTTAAAAAAAATATGACAGGTCAGTCACTCTCCCGTTAAACGGCACTGTGACCACTAATTAACTGTAAACCAAGTCAAAACGTATAAAGCCGAGAAAACGTTTGTCTTAATACTTAGTAAGGTAATAATAATATCCTTCAGAATAAAATAGTGTTTACATTAATAAACAACAGAAATATACAAAGTAAGCTAGTATCTAAGCACGCACGCTCGCATACGACAGACTACATAGAATCACGCTTCGTACGTAACCGAAGCCAACTTACATTTAATAATCCGTAACAATGTTAAATATAATAAACATGGTTGGTAACAAAACGAGTTCACGTGTCATCAACCGTGCCATCAAGGGAATAACAGTGTTATAAAACTGTAAAGTTTCATGCAATTCTTATCTTGAATATATTGTGCATGCTTGTGAAGGTTTATTTCGATATATTACCATAAAGAGCTTCTGGTACTTTCGGGTTCACGTATCACAAAATATGCGTAACCTATAACTTGGTTACTGCTTTTGATACTGTTGGATTATATTCACTTATATTTTGAAGGCCTCGCTTCAACAGCAGCTCATAAATTTGACGCTATATTTATTATATGTTGATTGATTTATCCGTCACCTATTTCGCATAGATCTAATAAACGAAAAGATATTGGCACGGTCGATATTGTTAAACCTGAAAGAGAGCTGTGACAACTTATCTGAATCAGTGTCGTGCAACATTGTCTTCTCGTTAGAACAAACGAGAGTTCAATTCTGGTTCCAATGTGTTTTTAAACTTGCTTTTACATGCCTGTGAATAAAGTGATTGGGTTTAAATAAATTAACAATAATATTATTTCTATTAAAATATACCTAGTATGTAAAATCACTTTAGGATTTAAATATTTATCATCCAACGGTCGACTAATTGATGTTAATCTCAAGAGTCTTCAGTAACAGAAAAATAAAGTTATAAAATCCAACACAATTTGCTGTACGACCTGGGATTCAAAAGTTACATAATAAACGTAGTAGTATAAGACTACAGGTTAAAATAATATAAATAATAAAATAATATATATAGCTTGAATCTAGCTGCTAAATTTAACAAACAACAAGTCATGACGTATAATTTTTTTCTTAAGAAAACATTTGTAAAAGTTATTATAAATTTTTATTATTACAATTTATTTTATTATTATAAAAAATATTATAATATCATTCCCAATTTAAAGTGGTAATCAAAATCCAACAGTTGGCCAAATATATAGGCATAGACACACTAATTTAGTACAATACATTTCTTAAATCTTTCATCGACTGAAACCATGGTACATAATTTCACGTGTGAAGTAATCTTCTTTCTCTCGATTCTCTCATGTGTACTATACAACATACCTTTATCACATATTTTGTAGGAACGATTTATATTTTTTTTTCTCTACCGATCGTCACGCCACTGTTGGTCCTCCCAAAAAGATCGGATCGGACTAATAATCTCAAAAACCTAAGTACATCGAGTGTTTCTTAATTTGGAAATTGAACCCAGGTTTCCAATCCCGACTCCATATACTACAATGAAGATGCGTAAAAACAAAAAGATACTAAACATAATTCAATTTAAAGTTATCAAGTTGGAGTATAAAGAGTGTTAGATGCTCACATTGCGTAAATACTGCCGTCAAAATACAATTTTCCCTCGGGCACGCTCCGTTAGAGAACCCTAAAAAGAAAGTTATTTTATTGATAGTTACCATTCCGGTAGATAACTGTACTCACATTTACACTCGTTGGTAGTGCTACGGAAAACTTCTATCTACTCGTGAAGATGTGACTGTTAAAGTTTGATCAGTAGCAAAGTTTTAATTGCTACTGAACGGCATTTCCAGGGACCCGACTGGAGTTCATTTTCAAAGCTTTTTATTCGTGCACCAATAATTTGCTGTACAACTATTTAAATAACTTGTTTTACCTTTTACTGGTTTACATTTAAAACAAACCAAATACTTACGCCGTTTAATTATATTCTCATTTAGTGACTGATTTCATTATAAACAAAGATTTATAATTTACATAATTTCTGCTAATTGGTCCGTAATGGTGTTGATACATAATTTGAATGTATTAATGTGTATTAAAAATAACCCATGTAGTCGCCTACTCGGCGATTTCTATAATGAAACAAGATTAGTTAGTAATAATGATTAATAATATGATTAATCAAAAAGCCTATGATAAGATACGTCATACCCTACAAGTTCAAAGAACACAAGGGTTTCTGACACACACATACAAATTGTTGATGTTGTCGTACCATGTGAAAGAGATGACAACATTGACGTATTTCAACAGGTACGAACAAAAACGACAGCAAATATTATTTCGACGTAGTGTATACGATTATGTTCTTTAGAATAATTTGGAGTCTTTATATTGCGCACGTTCTAATAGCATAACTATCTCTTTATTATATAATTAGTTTATTTATACTGAATAATAAACTTAATTCCTAACTTAATGTTGCAGTAGAATGTAAAATTATAAAAAATCATACTTTAAATTATATGTAATTCATATTTCTCTCTAATTTAAATTAATTTAATTAACAAGATATTAATTAACGCAAATTATATGCATGGAATAGATTTTGAAATTACTCGACTGTAGATAAATAAAACTATAACAGGAAACCATATTAAAAATGCAATTCGATTTTAAATTATTTATGTTTTACATATATACACTCACGTCTATTAACTCCGAAAGGGTAGGCAGAAGTGCAATTGGTGCACCCACTTTACGTCATGTGTATTCCGTCCCATTACGTGATACGGGGCGAACCATTCGCCATTACAAGCATAAATGTTTCATATTCGTAAACCATTGAAAATATTTATACAAAACTATGTGTCAGTAATATAGAAAATCGGCTTATCAATAAATGCTTCGACATAATCGCTATACCGACCCACAATATGGACACAAAACGTCCCCTTCAAAGCAAATTGACATGACAGAATAGAGAATATCTTGAAGTTCTGTACAAGACAAGTTGAGGTACCGATAAGATGGTCGGAGTGGCATTGTGTGTACAACATAGCTATCGCTGCGTACGTCAACTACATTCGATTTGTATTCAGAGTTCGTTAACTCTCTCGCAATGATTACCCTTAGGCGAACGCTTCTGGTACATGCTTATCCGTACGTATGTACTATGCGTGATTAGTTATGCTAACCGTTATACCGATAATATTCTAAACAAGTTTATTGGAAGCATGACGTTTGCGTCGGAACTCCGAGTCTTTGTTCTAGAGAAACGGTAGTTGGTAAAGTTAGCAAACACTACAAAGTGTTTCCAGAGTAAAACCATGGCAGATTTCTTTTGAGATTGTCTCGTGTTTAGAAGCAATTAAGAACTAAAAGCCTTTGATTCTCTGGGTTAAGATTCTAATCATCCTTCTGATCTTAATCCCGCTCCGTGAAGTTGGAAAATTCGATTGCGAAGTTTCAACTCGTAGGTAACCATTCAGGTTCTCACCGAAGTTAATTTTACCGACAAATAGATGTCGAGATTAGGTTTTTAACTAGTTTTAAAATTCCAAACAATTGTTGGACAAATTCCGCAAAACTATCTCAGCATAACAAACCCACAATATAGTTTATTTTACTAGCGGAGCCCAACACTAAACACATCGCAACATGCCATTAACCCACTTTTTATCAACATTATGCAATTTGTTTTCTATATACATTCCAAAACCAAAGAGTTAAAAACTATGAAAGTGAGTACGTAAAGTGACATCGACAAGAGCCATAATGGCTCATACGGTGTGCTCGTAAAATTTTATAGGCGGCTTGGAGGTACAGGATGTGTCCCTGGGGCACGCCTCTCCGACCTCCCGTTATGCCTCCAGACACTTATCTAACCGTGATTAATTTGTTTTATCTACTAAACGCTCCAAAAGATTAACTCCACTTGAACGCACTTGAATGACGCAAAGAAGTCAATGAATTTACCTACCGCTGTTCGTGGTTTCAAAACTTTACCGGCGATTGCTTTAGCGCTGTTTTCCGCACGTTTTCATGTTTTGAAGAGTTTTAAAATTATTATTTCAAAGTTTTAAGTATATATATATACTTAAAACTTACTGGTATTAATATGAATGCTTGATGTTCATGTCAGAAAAAATATTCACACGTAATGAACTAAATTCAATGATATAGAAAATACTCCAATCCACTTGAAACTTAGCGCACTTAATGTTTTATTTCGACTAACAAAAATTTCATGTTTTCCAATATCAAGAAGAAAGTTTATAACAAAATATGATATTGTCAGTAATGCATACAATATTTCGTGGAAATATTATAATATCTTCAAATTTATACGCATATTGCAAAGATTATTTTATAACTTAATTGGGTAATAGGATATCGCCACATGAATGTAAATATTCTCCAAATTAACAGGTATGTAGTTCAGTAAAAAAATCTTGCTTGAATATACTGTATGCTGCTTACATGAAAATAGAAATATAAAACTACGCTATTAACACATTTATCTATAGCATGCATAGGCCATCAAACCTATAATATAAAAAACTTGTCAAGAAAAAATATGAGTAATTTGTATCCAGCAAAATCTGCTTTTGAACCAAAAATTTCACGCGTTATTAACATTAATAACGTGCATTCTTTCATATACATAAGTTATCCTACAATCCCAAACATTTATTTTGCAAGGCCCCATAGTTGTACGTGCTAATCGCCTTAATAAACGTTATTAATCAAGCAAAGCTATAATCAGCACCTTTTCCAACTGTTAATTGTGGTATCATCGCAATTAATTACAGCAGATTACGGCCCTAAGTGGTTGTTAATTATTATTTAATAATATAGGTCAGAGACGTCTTTCATACGGCAGCACGGCACGCACATACAGCTCGCTTCATTTGTTTACACGCATTAACGCTGCAATAGATAATTCATGTGTATTTGCTGTGCGCTCTAATACACAACTGAACACTTCTCCATTACATACGTAATTGTAATTAGATGCTATTGTAATGAATTTTCACTTCAGTGGCTTAATTATTAATAAATATGAGTACAATAAAAATACATACCATATTATATTTTTTGAGATTTATAAAAAATATATATTCTACAGGACGCGGTTTTGAATATTCAAATTAACACAGCATTTGCTTTCAATGACTGCAATTCGGTAAAAAATATTTTATTAATAATAACGAGATAAATGATATTCATGACGGTTAATTATACCTACATAGGTTTAAAGCGAACATAACATTAAGTTTTCCACTTTTCCTCTTGATAACATTCAGTGTCAGTCTTTTTAAATTGTGTTTAGGTACACGCATTACTCAGTGTGTCTCTAAGTAAAACGATTTGCCCAAGTTAAGAACTTTTCCTGTGTTAGTAAATTGCAAAGCGGAATTGTAATTCGTATCGTAAAAAGCACTGAAAGGTTTTTTGTCAATAAACTCAAAACAAATCTCATCTGAGTGTCAGACTTCAGTAAACTGGTTTAGCCCGTCCTTAACTTGAGTCTACATCTGCTAATTGCTTTCGAACTTGTTTTTGAGCATAATTTTGGCTAATTGCAGTCGTGCACTCGGCTCTGTGCCAAACACAAGCCAGAGGAAAAGGCACCTTAACTCACAGACACTTAAAAAATTGAATACCCGTTCAGCTTTGATTTGTTTACTTCGCGGAAAGCGGTGCTTTTACATGAAATTTCACGATATTATTATTTTTGCGTTTTCGTTTTTTTTCGAACTTTCATGAGATGTATACTTTATATTTTGAAGTTACTTTTTAATACAATTTTGGGTCTGTGAATATATTTCACTACCTATATGCACATATCTTTGTATAGTAAACACTAATTGTAAAAACAAACAAATTAGCTATATATGATGGAGTTAAAAGCAGAAGACACCGTCAAAGGGAATACCAATGAGTGCAGTATGAGTAGTGAGTACACCACATAGAGCAGCAACGCTAAACCACATTTGCTATTAAATCGTTTCCGAAAAAGACGATTCAGCTGCCGGACCTCATCCGCACACTTATTGTGACAAATGTGGGGTTACATTGTGCTATACGTTTCATAAACTATGAAAAATCTATGGTAATATGTAATGCTTCCACTAGAGATGTATACAGTTACGTAAGATGTGAGTAAACATCTCAACAAAATTGTAAACTTTGTACTGTTTACTTTGATTTACAACATGAACAGTACCCCGTGAACCATAAAGGCTGCAAAGTCTTCGAAACGTCGGGAAAAAATAATAATATAAAAAACCGCGATAAAATCCGTTTAAATAGTTTTTAGTTTTTATTTCAATGTCTAAACATTCGCTTCATACACATATTTTGTTACTTAACAGAAGTTCAATTACATATCCATATAAACAATCAAACATCCTCCGAAATCGGATCAATCCGTGCTGCACAGCGCAGACCGTCAGTTTTCAAACAGATCATAAAATTGGCTTACGGCACGTATTATATAACAGCAAATAATAAATGAAACGATTTATATCTGAAGCGCGAACTTTTCCATTGTGTTAACTTTTTGCTGGGGGCCTGTATCCGCGTAGCAAAACATTGTGATCGCTTCACGGGTCATGTTTTGATAACGCTGTGACATTGTTATCTTGTTTGATGAATGGACTTTTTGTTACAAATGGACGTTGTTATTTCGCTAGTGAACCCACTCGATCTGAATGTTTTCTGAGATATCCAGAATTTCGTGCTGTTTTTTTTACTCTAATTTAAAATGATTTTTTTCTTCTATAAAGCTATCTTAAAGGTCTATGTAGAGCAGTATTGCGTATCATTTATTATCTTTAGATAGTTGATGTCATCCAGCCCGCCACTTGTACAACACATGCCAAAAGTTCAACATGTATAAAAACTACTCCACGTAGAGTTATTACATATGTATACATAGTTATGTTTTTTCTGTCTATGATGAAGCGAGTTCGCAGTTAACGCGTGCGTGCATATTTTGTTCGCTCGTGCATATAACATGACGTATTGTCACAATTGTTGGTAATAGCTGTCTTTATAATCCAAGTTCTTAGTCGTTAGAAAGTCGTATTGTTATATTATAAAGTGCTGTAATGACGATGTAATTTTAACCAATTCCATTAAAAACATTTTGTTTTCAAAAAAACATAGTAGGCGGTTTTAACATATTATTAAGTTTTAGTTGCAGTGTATTTTAGTTTTTTTATTTAAATCATGTTTTGTTTTTATTATTAAATAAACATAAATAAAAAAATATATACTTTTTTTATTTCTTTTAAAGTAAACACTAACGTTAGCAGCGCTGACGCTGCTTGGAATAAAAAGTGTAGCCCGTAGCATAATTTTATTCTTAGCTGCCAAACAACTTATAGTGGAGCAAGCACTACTTCATTTGCTTTTTAGAATACTGTAGTACCGTTAACAAACGTAAAAAGGGGACCCTCGTCATGGACAGACATTGGTCTCTTTTTGTTCGCTTGTTTGTCCGTTCAGTATATTTTTTTAGTTGGAACTTTGCTAAAGATTATTTTACGTCATAAGAGTAAGAAATAAAGTCGCTTATTCGCTGTTTTGTTCTATTACATAAGGTATAAATTTTGAAAATTATTATTTCCGGCACAATTTTGAAAATTAATCGAGAAATGTATGTATGGGTACACCAATATTTTATATTTATACTAGAGAAAAAATAACTACGAATGAAATTCAAATGTACATACTAATTAACTATGGAACCTTCAGCGGTGGAGTTCTACTGGCGCTTAGGCGCTGCGCAGATGCGCGTATAAATTTATGCGTCTTGTTGCGACGATATGCAACAGTCTTAATTTTCGACATTGTTGTTAATAGATCCGCAAGTTTAAGTACTCTATGGCCAAGTGCCAGATAAAATAATACATATGTTTTTATGGCAACAAAGAATTTTATCACAACTTTTGAAAGTTGTCAGAATAGGCAGTGACCTCAAAACAATTTTTTGTCACCCGCAGGCGATCCTTAGTCGCCAAAGTTAAGTTGATTAGGGTCCTCACAACTGTTGAAACTAATTTCATTGTTATTCTATGAAACAAAATGTTGACAGCTCTCTGACGCAATGTATTCTAGCGCAAAAAGTTCTTCCATCTGCGCACGCCTTAAGTACATTTTTTATATTCCTAGCAACTTTGTTATAAAATTGCTTGTTCGTTTTAAATCCTAGCCAGAGCTAATTACAACAATGAACTTATGGTTTTCTGTTTATAATTTAAATACATTTAAAAGTGGAAAGAAAATAGTCTTTTAAAGATGAGGCTAGTCTTACTAATAGTAACGGAAATCTACTTACTTTGTAGTTAATAGTTGTTAATTTAACATACTATAAAGACTACGAGGTCCTTATTAATGTTTTGTAAGATTTTTTGGTTGTCTCTATTTAAGCTAATAAGGTTACTTACTATACACTACTGGTGTTTATAAATAAGAGCGGTCCAAAATCCACTAGAAAATGAAAATGGAAAAAAAACTATAACGTCATTATACGCTATCAATTCAATCGGTGATATGTATTGTGAGATTGTACCATATGGGACGCCGTGAACAAGTTTTTTAAAAATGTGAGATGGCTGTTATACATAAAACATAGTTTATTTTTTATTATCAGTAATACAGTAAATTTACCTACAAGTTAATTAAAACATTTTGAAAATATATTGCCACAATGTCTGCGCAATCTACTTATTTCAGCCTTAATCTGTGCTGTAACCATCAATTATTAAGGACAATAGTTATCCAAGACTCCGAAACAATTACAGCCAACACAAGTACTAACAGAAGAAGCCTGAATAAAGTTTACTTAATACGGATTTAAAGACAAATTTCGAGTTAAAATTGGCATCCTGGGAACTTCACTTTGGCATAGGATATTCAGGGAGGAAATGAAAATTGTTCAGGAAGTCTTGGCATCAAAGGACTCGTTTAAAACAAAGTGTCACATAGCTATCTTTGATATTGCCAGACTCGGCATTGAATCAAACGTATAATTAAGTATCATATCTTCACAATAAATACTGAACCCTTTAGAGAACGATACTCGGAAACTTCCTTTTGTCATTGTCAAACGTCCAATGAGTGAAAGTTTTTGAATTTCTATATCTATCTTACGCTTCCGTATCGTCCTGATAAAAATAATATTACTCGATACTGGTCCTTTTGATAAGAATAATATTATTCCTCTCAAAGCAAAGGGTACTTGATTATCTGTTATTTCAAAAATAGTAATAAAAAATATCGTGACAAAAGACTACGCTGAAAGTGAATGTAACAAACAGCCTACACCACATTTAATAAATAAAACATTTGTCAAAAAGAAATATAATACGCTGCATTTACAAGCACTTATTATCAATAAAACACTATACGTGAACTTCCTTACACTTCCAGCATTCAATTTTGCATGACAGCTGACAAATCGCACGGTTCCAGCCGCTCCAATTTCCGATGACAAGACCTACATTAACCTTAAGGGCTCTCTGTCACCAACTCAACACATGGGAAGAATAAATCCTGTTCAAGAATAAATTAAGGTCTTTGTGTCATTGAATTATGGAGAGTTTTCAATAGAAGCGCGGTCGCCGTATCGTCAGGTGCTCGCCTTTCATCCACAAACGAAAGTATGATTTAGGAAAATATTTTCCTGTTTAAGCTTATCTTGTGGTAAAATAAATGTACTAAAAATCTCAACATCGCTATAATAGAGTGTAAAAGATTAGGAATTTTATAAAAATAATACATTTCATAAACACATTCGATGGAAATTAAAATACTTTGTTAACGAGAGGTAGAAGATTAAGAGATTGATTAATTTAAACTGGAAATAGCTTCGTGCAAACAGAAAACATTAAAATACATTAATACAAAATCGATGACAAGCCGCACTTTCCCACAAGTAACTAAGCTAAAAGTTCTTGAGGGAAACATGAAATGAGTTCGTCTGAAACGCAAATATTTCACCCAATGATTTTCCCTCAATGCTCTATGAATGTAATAGTAACTGGATATAAAATTTTCGGCGCCGAGATTTTATGGCATTGTCTTCGTAAACGTTGTCCGTATTTTATTAGACACTAAAAAGAAGTAAAGCCGTGCCGCGATTACATTACCTATAATAGACATTATGCGCGCAGATTATAATAAAACTGTAAATCATATTTAACGACGAGATAAAATTCACGACGCCACATTTAGCCGGAAGCTAATTAAATCTACGTTTGATTACTCTGTTTTGTTAAATTAAATCATGCAAATATAATCGCCGTTTGATATTCTAGAGTTATTAAGTAGTATTAATAATAATATAACAGGCGCGTTGTTGCCGGTAACGAGTGAATTAATTAAGTTGAAAAGCAAACAAAACAGTTGTGGAAAACTTTTGTTTTGCTCACGGCCCAATCATTCAGTACAGCGCTGCATTATAAACAAATCGTGTATTTCCCGGCTGCATTTTTGTAAAAGAACTCAACACATTGCTGGTGCTGAGAATAACGTTTCCATTTTATTACATCAGTTTCGATAAAATGTTTCGCCGTAAATACGGAATGTTGCATAAACACACTTCACATATACAGTTAAAAAATAATAAGCTTTTCAAAATTCGATACGCAACCCCACACTTTGATATAACACACTCCATTAATGGAAATTAATTTGTTTATAACTAAATCATTATTGTAAACGGTTTTAAAATAAGTTCCATTCGCGCCGATTATAATTATATAAATTGGAATAATATTACGAGTGTTTTAATTAATAATGCTTGTAAAATGCAGTCCTGTTTAATGTTCCGCTATCTTCCTTTTGAATTGTTTCTGCTTGGATATTTTGTTCTCTTTATTATGTTTTTGTATCAGTTAGACTTTAATGAAGGCTTTAAAATGTTAAGCTTCCTATAAACAAGAACTTCTAAAGCTCGAATAAGGAAATGTGACAGTTTCTTTTATAGAGCTGGGGTAAAGACATCGCAATGCAGGCAACTTCTTTGTTTTTATATTGTACTATGACTTGAGAAAAGTCACATTAAAATATATTGACTTATCAATTCCAATAATTAGAATACCATATGACATTGGCAAAATCATCGTCTGCCAACGATGGAGCCACAATTTAAAAATTGAATTGAATTGAATACCATATATACTAGCCTACTTTTACTGCTACGTCAACACGTATATTGACTATGTATACTTAGATAATATTACAATTTCTTTATAAGATACATGGTATATTTCACGCAGATACGAATAATACACCACATGACGACTGAACACGTGAAAAGCTATTTATTCCATCGTTAACATGGCATAACGTGCAACCAACAGTCAACACAAAATACTTTATGTGCTTGCGTGAAAATCCAGTTTTATTCGATCCGTTCACAACCAACCGACGCAGTACATTCGATTTCTGTATTTTACGGTCCCGTACCCTACCAATACACACGTTTTCGCGAAAACGTATGCGTGACAACACAGAGTCGTGCCGCCTGTCTTTGTCGACGGACACGACTTGGCGTAATCCCAAACTACTAAGGAAAGGTAACATATCTCTTTATTTACGTTATATTTACTATGACAGTTACAAATTGTACGCCGCATTATGGCCTTTATACTCATTATACAAAAAATGGTATTGGACAAAAGAAGGAAAAATAATTGTAGAAGTATTTTACCAGTTAGATTCACGCAAGACATGTAATCGTAGGTCAGGTGGAATTCATGTGTAAATTAATAAGAAAGTAGGCCTAATTCAGCAAACTCGTATTTTAAGTAATTACTAGTATTTTATCTCTGCGCAGTCGTAACTAAGTAGCTTTTTGTACCTATTCCTTAATAACAAGTCGAGTATACCGTTCGAATGATACTTAGTACCACAAATGCAACGCTTACCAGAACTTTCAATTACAAAGCACTTCATTGTACATATCATCCTGAGGCATTGGAAGTTGTCTTCTAACTCTAATTAAATATATAACGTAGTAAACGAGATGGGTAGGTACTACATAATTATTTAATTATAAGCATGGAAGAAACGAACATTTTATTTATTTATTTAAGGACCTCCAACAAAGGATACACGGCGTATAATAAATACAATGTCGTAATATTGGTACAATTAACGATGTGACGTGCCTCTTCAATTATAGGAGACCACAGCATGCAAATTTATGTATTTAACATTGATTATTAATTAATATTTATGATTTTTAAGAACCGAATCTACACCGATACTAGCAATATATTTGAGAACGGAAAAGAATCATTAATTAATTACATTTTGTAGTACAAAAAGTTGGAAATGTACTTCGTGCTGAAAGATTAATATTTCTTGTAACTGACGACTATTTTTCACCTTATACCTTCTTGCCCAGAGTGCGAGAATAAATGCATAAATCTACTTGTGTATAGGTGATGACCAAAGACTAGGTACGATTTTTTGCATTTGCAGAAAGCAGCAAAAATATTATAATTGCTGCATTACCACTAATAACGATTATATTTCTTTAATTTTGGGTATGAAAATAGCTGGACTTTTGAGAATGATCATAACTTTAAAAATCTTTTTAGAAGTAATATGGGAAATATTATTTAAAAAAATAAGTTATAAAAATTAGAAATGAAAATAAGTTAATAAAAATAATAAACAACTAGACCGAATTGAATGGAATCGCCCGAGGTTATTGTTCTGTGAATGAAGATGGGGTGATCAATTTCGTAGTAGGGATCTAAATGGAGGAGAAACTAAACTGCGCGTGACCACAGATTATTATAAAATTTTATCTACACATTTATGGGATCAGAGTAGTATTCATAACCTAGAAATATCATAAAGCTGTTGTCAGCTTAATTAAATTATTCAAACTCTGATATTTGTTCCCAGTTCTGGCCCCGGTTTATTATATCTAAACGCAAGATCTGCAAATCTTATTAAAACTTTAATATATATAAATCGATGAAACAGTCGAGATCGTCCCGTCTAATTTCCCCTCGGGGCTATTTTTCTGTAAGACAAATTATAACAACTCCACGCGGTGGCAGTTTTCCTCTTAATTGGTGTCTAGATGACAGATTAAGGGCGGGAAAGCAGTGACGTAATTGACAGGCCAATCTGAGCAGCGGTTATCGTGATGGTTCCCAGTGCGCACTCCGCCAAACGCTAAATTAAATACTTATCACAAAGAACTCTGCGTTGTTGGAAATAAAGGATTTTACAAAATAAGTAACCATCTTTTTTCTACTATAAAAAAACGCTAGTCTTAATTTTTGATCACGTAATAATCATGGCTTATACGAATATTATAAGACAGAAAAAGAATGTGGTTGTACTCTACCCATCTATACCTCACTCTTTAGGAATACGGCTGATTGGTATTATGCGATAAGTATAATTTTTCAGACCTAAAATCATTTATTTACCAAACTAGGTACTAAGTTCAATGAACATCTAACATTGTTAAATGTTAAAAGTGTTTAATAGAGACCAGGGTGAAGTTTTTGCCCGTCCACAGGTCGATCTCCCTTGTCTTTTACTTCCCGCGTGAAAACTACTCGACGAGAGTTATTGCCCTAGGTATGTGAGAGTAAAGTGCGCAGTAAGTCTCTATTATCTACGCCGTTAGAGTCGTGTGAATGAAGGCGAGTGTACGTGGTTCGAATCTATAAACTGTATTCTTACCGTACCGCTAATATATCTAATATAGCGTTTGCTTTTTCTTTGTCTTCAGTTTACATTCAATTAGCTTTTTTCTTTAATTCGATTTCAATTTATTGAGTTCGATTGAGTCGAAATTAGTATATCCGAATTTAAATTGTAGAATTTATGTTTGTTTTTCTTTATCTATAATCGAATACTGTCTGTTTCGGAACAAAGGTTATAGGAGTTGAAATAAGCGACGTCGCGTTGCTTGCATTTAATCAGACTTTGAAAGGGGCCAATAAGATGTAGAGATTCGTCCACTTCATACTTTTCGTCTCAAATACGCCAAACACACTGCACAAAAGCTTGCTCATTCAGTGTTACAGCTTCTCAGAAATTCGTTAGCCGTATAATAAACAGGTGAGAACGTCAAAAAAAATGAAAATCTTTAAGGCAGAAAAATTCACTTATTTTTAGTATAATAATAATGGAACTCCTACTAAATTTTAGACAGTAATTTCTATATTATTATATAATGGTTCGCATAAACAAGCTTAAAGCTCCATCTCGACCGTCGACATGATTAAGCTATCATTATCTAAGGAAGCGAGTCTGAATAGGGTTTAATTTGTTCGTTGAAGAGATCTTCTGGCCGTACCATTCAGCTGATGGAACACATTCGCTGAGACCTCCTACACAACTTCTTTGATTATGTTACACTAGTTCTGATTCGTATCAAAACTTTTGTCATTTATCGTTGTTTGCTTCGTTAAAACCGGAAAGAGTGCTGCGAATGATTAATGATTTGTTTATCCAGCGTAGATGTAGTAAGTCTACTTCGCGTTCGCAAACAAAAATAGTTTATAGTTAGTTTACATTCCATCGCAAACCGCACTCGGCACATCGTATTGAAAGGTGAATTGTCAATAGGCTATCTGCAGCGCGCGAACTCAATGTGTGTTGACCGAAAGTCTGGTCAGTATCGGCCCATTCGTCAATACTTCTACCCGACTACGGCGAAATCAAACAGAGGTTATGCTTGCGCTTACCAACATAAGTAAGAACGATATTACAGCGGTATGTGAGCAGGGTTAATGGCTGTATTCTGGACATCATTGTAAATATCTGGCTATAATTGCACACCAGAATTTTCAAGGTTTCATTCTTTTGAATTGGTTTTAATATTTTATGTTATAGGTTATTACTTTGTTTTCTGTATAATTATAATTTATTTATAGATTAATGTTAGTACAAAGCACTTTATAATCCTCTTACTATTGAAAGTCTTCCATGTATATTAATAATATTCCATAAAAACTTGTCCGGGTTTTCGACCATAGTTAATTTATAGTTTATTACAACTTAGTGCACTCCATTAGCTTTGCAAATTTATGTCTGCAACGATTACCTAAACAGAACACAATATTCAAAACCCATTATCCTCCTCCTGCCCTTATTATACGCCACTACGATATAGAGTTGGCACAACACGTTTTCACGCATGTTTCGAAATGTTATTGATAGAGTTTTAATGACTGACTGCAAACCTAACGTTAACATTCTATAGAGAATCTAATGCCATGCTTGTATCTTAGAATAAAATCCACAAAATTATACGCATCCTGAAAATCATCCCCTAGCAGCGTGCTTGACAAATTGAAGATGTATTGAAGTAAGTTATTATGAGAAATAGACAGAGAAGATTAAAGATTCCAACACAGCCTACACCTACATCTACTTACAACAAATTATATTTAATTACATAAGTATCGCATCACAGTAATGTTATTAATCCCAGAAGGGTGATATAAATATATCACCCATATAAATATATAGTACTTCAATGACCCAAAATCAGAGGTCAAATATGCGATAAACTGCATTCAAAGTACGCTCACCAATCTCTAGCAATGATTAAAAGCGTTGTTAGCAAATACGTGTTCCGCTAGATCAGTAATTTCTAATGGATTCAGGCACCAGCTACCCATCATGCCAGAGCAGGCTAAGTTAAGCAAAACAGAAATCGCTATTAAACCGTGACTTTACGTATCAAGTTGACACGTGATAAAATGAATAGATATATACCGCACGAAGTAACAGACAAGCAATATAATTATATACATGTTACATAAATTGGTTTTGTTTAATACCGTAGATACTATGGGGGTTCCTGCTGTATAATGTTTGTCGTTAAATTTTACGAGGAATCTTCCATAAGCTTTGATTGCACGATCAGAGATAGATGTATATGCAGGTAGATTAACATAAGGCATTACGATGCTACTGAGCTACGAACATCAAATGATCATAAAGACGCACACACCTTGAATGTGAATACTTGTGAATTTCTTACCATCATAAATAAAAATAAATAGCAAATCGCAAACTCACATTAAATGCGTTTTATTTGTATTGCAGTTACATTAAATGCACATGAAGCGACAAACCCCAGGCGATATGTTTTATTTTGCTCGTCGCATATTCACTCTCAATATATTCTTCACGCTGATCCGCGGCTGAACCCTTGCGACATATGAAAATAGCGGGTTCACTACGTGGCGTTTCGCTACGAAAGGATCTGTGATTCGTTTCCATCCGTCGACGTTGCCCGCGCTCGCCCGTATTGCATCGCCTACTGGCACCATATAAATCAAACGTTCTTATCCGTTGTGGACAAATCTTGCAACAACAAAATATAATATAATGGTCAAAATATTAACGTATGTCCAATAATAACAATTGATGAATTAATTTTGATAAGTCTAACTTGATTTGTAATTTTTATAATTCTACAAAGTACCTACTATGTTCTTGAGTAAATTCTTAAGGCACTTAAAGGAACAGATAAAAATCTTAGTAGTCTAGACGTGTTGATACCACCTTTACAGTTCAATGTTCTATCGTTCCTTCACCATTGCCGTAATAGTGGCTGATAAACAAGTTGAGTAGGGTGTTGCCAACGCGTATATCATTTCTATTTTATACCACTTTTTTAAAACAAACCTCTCTGAAATGAGCGGACTGCAGTAGATTTTATTATTTAACTTGAACAGAAAGGGGAAACAAAGACAGTTTTAAAAGAATTCATCAAAAGTTTTGATTGTATTACGTACCTACACTTTGTGCTTCATGCTTGTTAATTTTACTACGCTAGTCTTTGAGAATGTGTAAGTAAAAATATTTTTGTCTTCTCTAGAAAAATTCAATTCCATAATGCTAATAATATCAATTCGCAATTAATCCAGAAATTTCTACTAGTTTATTTATGTACATTGCTTATGCAAGTTCACGCTAACTGAAACGCCGCGTCGTCAACAAATATGATTTGATTCATAAGTGCTTGGCGCAGCGTAGCAAGAGTGTAGACTGTGGAGTTAGGACGCAATTGTACGTTTACACATATGTAACAGTATGCGTGAGCTGCTCGGCTCGGATCGTGGTCGGCTCCAGTTTAATTAATCTGGATTTGATGAGGGATTAAGTTTGCGCGACGCGTGACGGATCGAGAGCTCTACGCGTCCTGGGCTCCGTCTACTGTGGTTTAAAACGGATTTACCTCTCATTTCGCCTCCACACAATTTGTACACACATTCAAGGAGTGTAATTTGCCCCGGTCGAGTGTCAAACGCCGTAAACGGAATATTTGTGATTTCTAGTTCTATATAGTATAACCACATTCGATTTAAAATTTCTAAAATATTTTATTGGTGTTTATTTGTGTGTTTACTATTGAAATCCGTTTGTTATTAGGTGTTTTTGAAGCAGAATTTTACTACGACCTGTTTGATAAGACACCAAAACCAAATAAAGTTTTCGTGAGCATTTCTACGCATGAAAGATACCTAAAATTATTCAATGAAAGGGAAAAAACCGGACTTGAAACATTTTTTTCGTAATTTAATTTTAATTCAAATTTAGAACTAATTCATTATTAAAACTCGTCGTAATCTGAACAAGAGACACTACGTTTAATTTTCACACTTTCGACTAAAATTCATTTAAATATCATTCCTATATAATTAAATAATTTTCAGCAAGAATACAGGGAGAATATATATAACGTTTAGTATATATTCAAGCTAGAAGTGGTTCGTATTTTGAGACGTGAGGCACCTACATACGTGTAGCTAAAATGTTTAGATAGCTTAGACATTACAAGGATTTCTAGCGCTTTGTTGCTCAAAGCTAGGAATACTCCAGCGACCAACTACTACTCTCCTTGAAATAACTGCTACTTGTATGGAATTACTGTTATAAATCTCGCGTGCATCTGTGGGACTAAGTTCATTTAAGAAGGAATGTGCATACTTTATCACTATACCTAAAATACTTTTGACAGCAGAATATCGTATCTAACCTTGCACTTGAATAATTCTGAAAGACTTGTTACAGCTTTTCTTAACGATAAATGCATCTATTGGCACACTAGCTGTAAGGCCATGTATTTTTGGTCATGTATGTTACTTATTATATATTTAATATAAACAATTATTAAAAGACATCCACAATCAATAAAAAAAATACACAGTCTAATTAAATTCAGAACAGTAACAATTTTAATAGAGGTTTTAAGCAGATCGTAAAATATGCGATAACTTCCGCAACATGAAACAAAATCCATTACATTAATGTTAAAGAAGAGCAACAATACGTCACTGTCAAGAGTGGAGAGTGGGGCCGGGAAGTGATTTCAAAGGCGGAATGCCTGCAACGTGCCGCGACTCCAGATTACATCCACGTGAACTACATTAATATTTCCAAGAATTAGTGGACGTGACTGCTTCATCAACCCGCTTGGCTATCGAATTTTAATAAGACTTCGATTCGGTGCATTTGATTCAATTTCTCCGAAACGTTGCCATTTGCCACATTCCCTTAGGTATTACATTGATAGCAACAACAGATTTGAGGACTATCGCCACTTTCGTAATTTTATAAGAAACTTAATGCTGTTTAAGTAGCTACGTTTACTTGTAAGAACTCAATTTCACTTGTCACTTGAAACGTACGGGATTAAAAATAATAGACAACTGTATACACATTATGTAAACATATTTTTAAATATTTTATATAATCTTGTGATCTATGTTTCACACAAAGGCCGTTTTACATGCAAAACATAGTAAACAAATTTTTTTATTATTGAAATAAAAAAACATATTATTGTATAATACGTAACGCCTCTTTGCTTCAATTTTGTCTTGCACTGAATTTTGTGAAATTATCACATTATTAAAACAAAGTAGCAAATTACGTACCTCGCAACGAAATAAATAATATTATAATTTATTAACGACCTATTTATCGAAGTACGTAAGATTTTTTAAGCTGGGTATGAAATTCAATCCTTTGAAGGTTTACGAATTGACAGTTTCGGTGTAGTAGTTATGATGACTATAATATTTGATTAGTCTACTGCGATACCACACCGCACCCCTTTGTTTGACACTCTATGACAGCTTTACTAGGGCGTACTTCTTTGTTTGGCTACAGGCTATATTATTACATTGTGCCAGTAATATATAAAACTAAACGTTTCCCGCGACTTCGTTAACTTGGACCATGTGTGAGGAAATGGTATTTTTATAGAATTTAGTTTCTTTGGGCATTTGTTTAAAAAAAAAAAACAAAAACAAAAATCACAGCTCGAAATCGAATGTCTCAAGGACAGATAAGATTGGATATAAAGAACATATACCGGAAAACGCAGTTTGACTCGTCCACCTACAAAGTAAACCTAATAGAAATCGCAGCAAAGGTAGCTTCCGACTCATGGATTTGGAAATCTTGCCTCCCCTAAAGATATTCTGCAACAGACATCAGAGATTTGGCTGATGAAGATAATAATAATCTGTTTCAAATCTTAAATATATATATTTTGTATCTATACTATAATTTTATCCAATTTTAATAAATACCAGGTAAGTTAATTGCCTTAAAAATTATAAATATTCAGACCGTGTTACAGGGTCGTAGCTAGACTTGAATTTATGGTAGGGCAGCTGTTATTACAAGCAGGGCGGAAATATAAATGTTACTAAATGTGATCTGCTCAATCGATTTT
This sequence comes from Manduca sexta, assembly GCF_014839805.1. Lineage (NCBI taxonomy): Eukaryota > Metazoa > Arthropoda > Insecta > Lepidoptera > Sphingidae > Manduca > Manduca sexta. Next base: position 14,047,467 of record NC_051140.1, read on the forward strand.
TGGTTTCATTGACTCGTGAACGTGAGCAAAAAAAAAGTTTAATACTTAGGTAATTGTTAAGGTAATATATAGAAAATTCCCATAAATCTCGAAAGAGAGTTATTTCACCCATCAATACGAATAATTGATGGGTGAAATTATTCGTATTGATGGGTGAAATAACTCTCTTTGGGACTTGGTGAAATAACTTTCTATGGGACCAACTTCCGGACGACAGAAACCAACACTTTATCCGAAACATGAATTGACTAGTATTTTATTAGAAGTCAGTATTATGGCTAAAAAGGCACATTGGATGTACAATTTTACCTATAGCAAAGTATTACAAATTACAGAGTCGATATTCAAATTTAAAATTTCTTAATATATTAATTCGATTACATTATAAATTGTACAACGCTTCACATTAATAAAGACATTAGATTTTAGTCAGCCTCAGATTTATTCAACAGATTAGTCAGTTATTCAGTTTGAAGGTATATAGCATACGCACTACTCTTACAACACTGACAGCTTGTCGGTTTGTGTAAACAACATATTTGTTAGTTCGATAATCCATTTTATATTTCATTTTAACACCTCGCTTATGATCGACTCATGTCTGTGTTCAACTCAACGCTCAAAGTTAAATGCCATTTTATCAATAAAATAAAAACCTCTTTCATTTTAATATAAAGATTCTAGTACAAGTTACCGGAACTCTACAATCTCATATCCCTAACAAACCATTTCTACGACAGAACTCAATACGTTATAAAAATAGGCAATTGCGAAGAAGGCATTTGCAATATATACTTACAAACTTAATTTACAAAAAAATCTCATAATAAACTTAAATTGACCAGAAAAAGTACCTAGAAATTTAGTACCCTGATCAGAGTAACGCCATGATCATAACAATATAAATTTGGTAAACAACCAAATGGTTAACATAACAATAAATCTCCGCCACCATCTCCGAACTTCCAAAATGCTGAATAGAACATAGTCGTTGACCGCTATGAAAAGGAATGGTGATTGGAAGGAGAAGGTATTCCTCATATCTATTTTTGGCCTGCGGCAATGTGCCGATCATACAAAACGCAACAGAAAAGTTCATTCCACTTCAATCAATAGTCTATGATATAGTAATACACTATTACCCTAAACGGGCGGGCCCCTTCAATCAGTACTTATGTATAATCGCCTGCAGAGCAATACTATCAATATTTTTTAAATTATAATCAAATAAAAAACAAAATTTGTATGAAAAAAGTAACGTTTAATAAATTTCTATCAACTGAATAAAAATATGTAATTCTCTGCGTTCTTAGTAAACTTCTTTTCCGCGTATCCGGTAATATAAATGTTGACCATTTTAGACATAATATTACAAGTATAAATCTATAAACGCCGTACTGATATTCTTAGAAAACTATAATCGGTGGTAGTTTTCAAGAACACTTTACAGTATCGTTTTAAAATCCCATTCACAATACTAGGAACAACTTATAATAGTGGCTCGGATTGTTTCGTACTTGGCGCACAAATCGAAAGCTCGACTGTTTACATACCAATTCCATCATAAAGAATCACACAAAGGGTTCATTGACGTTCATATAATAATTGTTACTTCATATCTATGTGACAAAGATAATCTTTTATTTCGTGGTATTTAAATTAATAACAATTTTAATTTATCCCAAAGTCGTTTGGTGCTCGATATACGGCGCCGTTCATCACTTGAAATAGGCCATTCGACGCCCCCTCAACCCTTTGTTTTGTATTTTGGATTTACATATTGCGTCTACCCGTTTACTGCATGTAACTAATAATATCTTAAGATTACCAATTTCTTCTAACACATACCGAATGCTTTACAAATGTTTTAGTCACAAGTAAAAAATGCTAGCAATATCTTAAGCACTGTACCAAATGTTCGCCAATCTATTACTCTTATCGTAGATCTTTTTCTCCACAATTCTTTGTTTTAAAATTATTCAATTTTTACAAATATCTGTAAGGGTGTGTTTTTCTTTGATTTTTTTATCCTCGTGGAAACTAAATCATTTGAAATGTTTGATTATGTTACATAGATTACTCATATAAATATATTGTTATCCTATCATTGGAAACACACACAAGTCCTCAGGGTTTTTTATCCCCTAAGGGGTAGGCAGAGAAACTAGTGCGCCCGCTTTTGACTTGTGTAATTGGTCCTATTATGCCATGAGGGCGAGCTTATCGCCATATCAGGCACCAATCCGTTTGCCCGACTCGACATTCAAATCCCAGACTTCAGCGCGGTAGTCGTCCCGCTCACACAATACAAATACGGCACCAAGAGAGTATCATCGGGCATGCTGGTTAATAATTATCTGAACTGTGTTTAAAAAAACAATTAATATTTATAAAGTATTCAGTTTTCGTGTTAAATGAGAAATAAACACATGGTAAATGTATACTGGTAACAATGTAGAAACGAAATGAAAATTAGATAACGTAGATAAAGACGCCGCGTGCGCCACTGCACCGTATAAAGCTAGGCCAGACTGACATCATGTAACGCAATCAGCTAACCCGCCACTTCCCTTCGCTATTCATACTATAAACAGCCGTACCACTTGAAAAATATAAAAAAGAAGATTAAAAAAGATGACCCATATAACCACACTTTCACTGTTAGTAGAATGTAACGTTGTGTGCCTACGACGCGAGCACGACACGAGAGCGATACCGACGGCTCGCCGGCACGTGTCCGCGAATAACTCACAATATAAGACCGGCAACTTCGCTCTCTCACTACTCTCTGAGGAGAATTTTATGCGCATTATTATAACGCTTTACGTACTGTAACGACCAGAGGTGGTTCCGAATTTTACCAGTGTTTCAATAAGGATGTCCTGGTGAACAATGAATAACATTTAGAGGAAATTTCTTTGTAGTTTGTATAAACGGAAGTCCATGTGCAAAAGCCGATAATGATTGCACGTAATACAATTTTCTGGAAATTGATTATTTTTTATAGGATTAAATTATTCAACAGCGAAACATAATTGAAATCTTTACACTCAATTATATATGATACAAAAAAACGAATTTCAATTTATTTTTAGTATTTTTAAAGACATCACCGTATTACCTAATGCGGCTTCGATATAAAAGTTTCATGAAATGGCTTAAAAGAATGTTCACGAAGCGGATAGTGCGCAATCAACGCCCTCTTGGAGGTGTCCTCAGGAGATGATAACCATTACACGCGTTCTGTTCCCCAGTCTATCCGAGCTTCTCCACATTAAAAATAAAAAGTATAAATCTGTGAATGTTGAAGATAATATGTTCTAAATAGTTCTCGATTAGTTTAATAACTTCAAATGATACGCATTAAACTTACATTAAGTTATGAAAAACATTGACTCTATCGGTGTCTACACTCCGTTTATCTCTGGTCTAATAATAAAAAGTTTTGCGAACTTTATACCATTGTTCTATCATAACTTACTCTAATAAATCTCTGAACCTAGTACAACTATTAAAATAAAGTTATCGTTCTTAAGACTCTACATGTTTGGCTCCAATCACATTATGTGAAAATATCGCAAAAAAGTAATAAGAACCTGGTCTAGCTTCTGTGTAATTATAAAGTTACAAATTTACAATCTGGGGCCTTATTCTCTATCCCGCACGTTATTTTGACAGTGTGTAACAAGCACGTAACACAACGCATCATGTTTAGGACTATAGAAATTTGGCTTACAGAATACCATTCCACGCACATTTCTCGAAGATAACATGACACGGCCGCGTTACGCGTTTACACTATCATACAGAATAAGGGCCCTGGTTAGGTCCTTAAAAAACAAATAATTCGATTTAATTTCTAACCTGATCCTTAATCCAACTAGGTCGTTTGGATATTTGAATGTTTGCAGTAGGTACGTTCCTATAGACCCATAAATCACTAAATGGATTAGAGTTTGCCGTTCGCCTGATGGTTGGTAATACAACCGCCCATCAACAGTAGAAACACCATCTAACACAATGAATGGTATTTCACTGCGCTCGCCATCCTGAGACATGATATGTTAAGTCTCATTATGTCCAATAGTTACACTGGCTATAATGGCATATAACGAACTAAAACCTTTTTTTTCAAAACAGGTTTTTTTTTACTTTTATTTTAGGATTATCGGTACCAAAATGAGAAAAATATTGACGATTAAATGAACCACTGCCGGGACAATGTGTGCGAAAAGGACACAATTCAATCAATAAATATTTCAAATATTTATGGATGGGGGAACGAATAAAGAATGTCATTCCCCTTTGCCACAGAACTAACGAATCGTACAAGTTAATAAACCCCTCGTTTCAATGTAGGGACAACTTTGGACTAGTCATAAAGAATTGAGGGTAGTAGACACTCTACTATATGTATATATGATTTTTTTAAATAAATCGAAGTTTCTTCATACATTTTTTGCACCGATGTATTTTCGAACATTGTACAATTTTTTGAAAATATTTTGTCCAGACGATTCGAGATTAATTGATACACTTCTGAAATGATGATTTAATTAAAACAATATGTCAATTTTTAACGTCTATTATAATTAACCCAAAAATAAATGAGGTTAATGTATGAAACTCAAAGAACTTGTCAACTGTACAAACGCGTCTAAAATTAATTATACCATTAATTATCCCCATTTAACGTAAGCATTTTGTTGAACATTGTACCTGCCTAACAACCCGGGCGTTGAGCCACTGTTGAACTCAATCCTAAATGTCTTTATGGCCTTAGCTAAGACGGAGTCGTTTCCGCTAAAAACAACTAATTTATTATAATGCTAGTGTTGTGTTAAGGTTGAATTGCGCAATTTCGCGCTCCATGTAGAACGTCCTTTGTATTTTGCGACGGATGATAAAGTAGTTGAATATATACTTAAGTATAACTAGGCGGTAGACACTAGACACGTCAACTACTTAGGATCGTTGTTGTTGAAAACTTAATAATTTAATTTATGGAAGAAAATGTTAGCTATTTTGTGCCCGTGGTGTAAGTGGATCTAATTAAAAAAGACTTGCAATACTGGAATGTGTACGTTGATGCAATATTTGAAATAAGGAAAATTAACCTTTTTCATAATTCACGCACAATAAAAGAAAACAATTTATAAGTATAACATCCCTTTTAATTTGTTTTTTTTGTACCGGTATGGTAACGTGACCCTACCAGACCTGATGGTAAGTAGAGTGGGGTCCGATAGAATGTCGACTGGACGAGAGATAATTTCTCCTCGACAGTCGGCA
>NC_051140.1:14053258-14131824 GCF_014839805.1 Manduca sexta
TCAAAAATGTTAAATCTTCTTTTATAATATAAATTGAAGTTTAGAACAGTGTTACCAATTAGATATACAAAATTTCATCCAAGACAACGCGCCCCACTAGTAATGGGCCACTAGGGGCCATTACTTTCCATTTCACCAATCGCATACGGCATACAATATGTGTGAGCTGTCGAAGGGCAGAGGTATCGATCACAAAACAATAACTAAAGATATAGAATATATATTATGTCTGAACCCGTTCTTTTGAGCTATTTGATAAAAAATATTATTGTAATTTACTATACAAATGTTGCCAGTTTCCTTAGTATCATTGTTACTATAAAACAGACCGGTTTTAAAATATTTTATTTGGATTCTCAAAACTCATTTTAACCGGCTTCAAAAAAAGGAGGAGGTTATCAATTGACGTGTTTTTTTGTATGTTTAGTTACTTTCAGAACTCGCTCATTTATGAACCGATTTGGAAAATTTTTTTATACGAAAGAATATCTCCAGATTGGTACCATAATTTATTTTCAATATCGCTTCAGTAGTTTGATTTAAAACTAAAAACTAGAATAATTAAGTCGTCTAAGAAATGAATTGCGAATTTAGCTTTCTGTGACGTTTTAGTTAAATTTTGCATTGAGTTTGGCTGAGTGTACTTCTCACATACTATATAAAGTATAACATCTTTTCCCATGTCAGGGTAGGCAGAGGCGTAACATTTCAGCGCGATAGTCGTATTGTGTGTGAAACATATCAGTTGTGTTTTTTGGGTTGTTGACTTACTCTTACATACATACATATATGTATATACCATCATAGCTTTTCCCTTTTTAGGGGTAGGCAGAGATGTAACACCACAGCGCGATAGTTGAATTTATGACGAAATATATCAGTTGTGTTTTTGCGTTAGGTTTGCTTGAATCTATTTCTTACATATATATATAGCATCACAACTTCACCATCACACCAAACACAACTATGCCATCGGACGGCTACAACACAAAAGCAAAAAATAAAAATAATTTTAACAAAATTATACCGCCTTCAAAACCACTCAAAACCAAAAATAATTTTACATAACAGATATATATTGGATACTAATTTTGGAGTCGGTACCTAATTAAAATTGCTAGTTAAGCTATATTTGTTGCATAGTCCATCTATGAGCTAAAAATAAAATTATTACTGAACCTAAATTATAATAAGTCAGTCGCGTCGCGTCGGTCCCAATAAAAATTGTTAAGTAAAAGTTTTTGCGGTTTCTGAAAATAAATTTGGCAACACTGGTTTTCGTGTGTTTTATCTTGTAACTACAGTGAGCATATACGCCTTTCTATTATATATTCATTGTTCAAATTTTAATGGCAAACAATAGGAAAAGCAAGGGAAACTTGGAAATAGGCGGACGTGTTTTTTTAATCTTGATAAAAATAATTAATTTTGTAAATATAAGTTATCAGTAGGGTTAAATTTTCTGTATATTTTGTAGATTAGTGTTTTTAGTTTAGTTCATCATTTTTGGTAAGTTTTTGCATATATTTAAACTGTAGAATAGTAAGGTCTTATGAATTTGCCGCCTGATCCGGGGCTTAGTCCCTCCGGCGGGCAACTTTGTCACAATTGAGACTGAAAAGTCACATAATTATGCCTCCGAGTCGGGTATGGAGACAGATGCATCTGCATCAGCCCGGCCTCTGAAAAGAAGTCGCCGACATGTATGCAAGCGTTGCAATAAAAGACGTAAAAACACGGCTCTTCTGATGATAACCTACATGGCTGTGATTGCGAAGATCTTTCTCAGACTAGTCAACCCCAATCGATTAACAAACTTATTACCTCAGAAACCCCGATTCCCGCGCAAACTGTAGGCAGGAAAGTATATGATGGTTCGGATAGTGCGCCTTTTGTTATTCACGTACAAAACATATTATTCAGGACAATGACTCTACCACTTTGCATCCACTTTCGTTTGGGAGATTCCTACAACGTAACAATTTTAAAAATATTATTAATGGTAGTGTTAAGAGGATAGGCAGAAATAAAATTTCTTTGGCTTTTTCTACATTTATTGACGCCAACTCTTTTATTACTCATGAAAATCTGTCTAAATTTAATTATAAGGCATTCATTCCGTCTTTTAACGTAACTAGAATGGGTTTAGTGCGTGGTGTGCCAGTAGAGTGGTCTCCGGAAGAGATAATAGAAAATTCATCTGTACCAATTGGTTGTGGACCTATTTTAAAAGTCCGCAGATTAAACTTTAAAACTTTAGTAGACGGCTCTATGGTGTGGAAGCCCTCTCAAACCATTGTATGCACATTTGATGGCCAAGTTCTTCCAAAACGAATTTTTATGTCCTACAATTCAATGCCTGTGGACCTTTATATTTACCCTACTATACAGTGCTTTTATTGCTGTCGGTTTGGGCACACTAAAATACAATGTAGGAGCAAACCAAGGTGTTACAAATGCGGCGATAGCCATACTGGGGACTCTTGTGACAGGGATGAACGTAATGCCAATTGCTGCTTATGCTCAGGTTTTCACTTTGCTACTAGTAAAGTATGTCCTGAGCTCTCAAGGCAGATACAAATAAAACCTATATGGCCCAGAACTCTGTATCTTATGCAGAAGCCAGTAAATTGCTCCCACCAGTGACTAAATCTTTTGCTGACACCCTTATATCTCAATCGCCCCGAGAAATTGAAACTTCTTCACCTATTACATTCAATCAACATTCTTCAAGTTATAAAAAACTGTTTTTCGCAAACCTCAGCCCCCAAGAGCCCTTCTAAAGGGTATAATAAGGAAGCCCACAACAATATTTTAAAAGAATTTAGAATTCCTGAGCCCACTAACGGCTGTGCCATCAATGAAGTACTTAAAGACAATACTGTAAAACAATTCAATATCATGGAATTTATTACGGCATTAATTAACCTTTTATCCTCATTTAACATATCACCGTCCAACGCTGCTTCACTTCATAGTCTCATTTCTTCGATATCACCCCAAAATGGACAATCAAGTTCATTTAATCCAATGGAATTGCCGCAGCGCAATAAATAAACTTTTGCCTTGTGTGAAACATGGTTCAAATCAAATAATATATTTAAAATTAATGGTTATACAACAGTAAGAGAGGATAGACCAGATGGATATGGTGGAGTAGCTATACTTGTGAAGGATTCAATTCCTTTCACTGTGGTTTCTCTACCATCACACAGTGAAGAAATCTCAATCATAGCTATAATTATAAATAAAACATGTATTATATCTGTATATATATCTCACCCTTCTCATTCTTCACTTAATGAAATTAACAGTATTCTTTCCACACTTACTAATCCTTATATACTGTTAGGTGATTTTAACTGCCATCACCAGTCATGGGGTAGTTCAACTTCTAACTCCTATGGGGAAGAACTACTCAATATATTTGATACACATAATTTATGTATATTAAATTCTGGTTCCCCACACGTCGCAGTGATCCAAGTCAGAACAATAGCGCAATAGATTTATCTGTCTGCACTCCTAACTTTGCTTCTCGTCTCACTTGGTGCACCCTTCCCTCAACATTTGGTAGTGATCATTTCCCTATCAAAATATCTTTTCCATTCCCAATCCACATTCACAACCTAGAATATCTCACTTAAAACACAAACTTCCACATAGTAAGAGCAGCACTTGGCTAAATTATAAAAATTATGTTGACAATCAGCTATCTTGTCTTCCAATCGTCAATAATGGAAATGAGCAGGATTGTGCAGAAGTATTAGCTAAAATTCTTGTTTCCGCTGCAGATGATGCTTTCCCAGTAAAAATAATCATTCATTTAGGAAGATCCCAATGCCTCCGTGGTGGGACTCGGAATGCACAGCTGCAGCTAAAAACGTAAAGAAGCTGAAATAGAATATAGTTTAAATATGACCCAAGAAAACTTCATATACCTCTCAGTATCATTACACAGACTCGAAAACTCTATAAACTGAAGAAAAGAGAGAGTTGGCATAATTTTTGCTCTGTCATTTCACCGAATCCTTCAGCTGTTTGGCGTAATATTAGGAGATTCCGGTCTGCATTTTCCGACCACACTACTTCCCGTATCCCGGATAATTTAGCAGGTGAATTTATAGATACATTAGCTCCTCCCTGGGTACCTCAAGAAGTTACTTTACAACCGGTAATTCGTGTGGAATCCAATATAACCCTGGGATGACGCGTCATTAAAAATCCCTTTCAATATTGAGGAATTGAAAGGTATCCTTTCTAATACTGTAGACTCATCTCCAGGTATCGATGGCATCCCATACTCATTTTTATCTAATGTTAGTCCCACTGTTCATTCTTATTATTTATCTCTTATCAATTCCGTAATGACAACAGGAAACATTCCTCAGATGTGGAAACGTCATGTGGTGTTGCCAATTCTCAAACCTAGTAAAATTCCGTCTGATATTTCATCATATCGTCCTATCGTTCTCAGTCCGGTTCTAATGAAAATAGCAGAGCATCTTATTAAAAATCGGCTAGAATGGTACATAGAAAATAAAGACTTACTGCCAAAAACTCAATACGGTTTTCGAAAAGGAAAAGTACATTCGACTGTTTAAGTATTTTTACTACAGATGTTCGTTTATCCTTCTCAAAAATTGCTCGACAGTTGCTGTATTTCTAGATATAAATGGGGCTTATGATAACGTCATATTATCTATCCTGCATAAGAAATTACAATCACTCAGCGTTCCAATAAATCTCTCAAATTTCATAATAAACATTTTACATGATCGTACGGTTAGCATTTCAACTACTCAGCAACAGTTAATTCGACATGTATGGAAAGGGCTTCCGCAAGGCTCGGTACTTAGTCCTTTGTTATACAATATATACACGTACGACTTGGACCGCTCTTTTAATAATGATGTTCAAGTTTTACAATATGCGGACGACTTACTACTATATTATAGTTCCCATTCAGTAGAACACGCTTGTTTAGTTTTAAACTCTGCTCTTCAATCTCTATCGTTATGGCTTCTCCAAAACGGCTTAGATATTTCCACTTCTAAAAGTGCAGCAGTTTTATTTTCCAAAAAAAGGAGTCCCCAAACAATAAACGTTATTTACCGTGATACTCCAATCCCAGTCAAAAATAATTTTAAATATTTAGGCGTAGTCTTGGACTCTAAACTTTCTGGTACTTCACATTGCGACTACGTTGTTAATAAGGTTGAGCGCCACATTAACATGCTAAGATGTTTATCTGGTGTGTGGTGGGGCGCCCACCCCATTCATTAAAACTTGTTTATAATGCTATAATTAGAAGCATTTTTGATTATGGTTCATTCTTGCTGGAACCAGGTGCAGCTTATTCTTTTAAAAATTAGATAACCTTCAATCAAAATCACTACGCATAATTACAGGGCAATGAAATCTAGCCCTATTAATGCATTGCAAGTGGAGTGTTGTGAACCTCCACTATGTCACAGGAGGCAATACCTTGCTGATAAATACTTATTTAAAATTATTCAATTTTCCTCCCATCCCTCTTTCCATTACTGGAAGCTCTGTCTAAATACTATTCCACTATACCTAGTCATCGTTCCCGTAATCCTCCATGCCTAATTATAAGTTATAAAAATCTTTTCCATCCCGGCTCCCACTCATCGTTTTAATAAATTCCCGCTCTTCAACAACTGCTACAACTCGTTAATTTTCTCTCCTAGTATAATTTATGACTGTGTTAATAAAACTGCGCCCAACATAAAAATCTCATTCAACGCATTTCTTGAAGAACGTTTTGAGGGCTTCCATTACCTGTACACAGATGCTTCTAAATTTTCATTTTCGGAATGTGTTGGCATTGGTGTTTTCACTCTCAATACAAGATCGTTCAAAAATTAAGCTTCCTCCGGAATCATCTGTTTTACTGGCGAATGTTTTGGAATACTGAAGGCTATAGAATATGTTCTTTTACTTAAATTAAATAAAGCTGTTATCTTTTCCGATTCGCTAAGTGCTCTACAAGCCATCTTTAAATTTCCTTTTAAATATAACGGTATTTTGCCAGTTATTCTCCAAATAAGAGAGTTGGCGCACAAATGTATTTTGAGGGGATACTTATTATATTTTGTATGGATTCCTAGTCATTCTGGAATCCACGGCAACAAAAACCGTCGACAAACTAGCTAAGGATGCGGTGCAAAGTGGTGACTTATTTCCATTTAAAACTACAGTCAAGACTTACAATCATTGCCGAAATTTTTTCTACGAGACTCTTGGAAAGAAACATGGTCATCTAGTTGCATAATGAAGGGCCGCTACTACTCCGTCATCCAGCCTCAGATCCCAACGAAACCGTGGTTTTCAGAGTTAAGTTTGACAAGGTCGAGACTTCTATTCTTATTCGTATTAGGCTTGGTCACACTTGTGTCCCTGCTCACCTCGCCAGACTCAATATAGTAAACAGCCCTATGTGCGTTTGTGGATCAGATGTCGGCGACTTAAATCATATTCTGTTTTCTTGCTCTCAATTTGACCGTACATCTATGATTTGCTCCCTTCTAGACCTTTGTATTCCTTTTCCATCTTCTATCCTCTCTTTACTTGGGTACAAAATAATTTTTCTGTGTATAAATGTATTGCATCATTTTTCATTAAGAACAATATAAAATTGTAATTATTTCATCCTCATCCATCATTAGTGTTATGTTTTTGTAAATTGTATTTTTTATTTAATTTTTATTTTATGTAAGGCATAGTTTTTCCTTTTTCCTTTCAAACCCTCCTGATATCTCCTTTTCTAAATTTCTTTACCAGTCTTAATTTTATATCTCAAACTGTTTCCCTACCTTTGTCCTATGCAAAAACCGTCAGCAAAGAAACCTAACATTGCAATCTCAAGCTGCGCAAGCCAATATTATGAATATTTGCAACAACTTGTCTTTGGCTAAATGCACTACACGTGCGAAGCCATGAAGAAAAAAAAAAAAAAAAAAAAAAATGGCAACAATAGTCCGATTCTAGTCGAAATGACAATTATCAAATTGATAGATATATTTGATTATGTTTAAACGTGATACTTTTTATAACAATAGTATAATTATCTATTTTACATTTTCTTTCGTTTAGACGTAACTGCTCCATAAATATCCCAATTTTCTGTTTACCGTTTTGCATCTCCACAAGAAACTTCAAAAAATAACGATAATTTCGTTATGTGTGATAAAAATAGAAAAACACAAATCAACTCCACCGCCTACGAATAGAAAAATACGAAATCCGTTCGACAAACATTTGATAGATAAACTTCACAAACCAATATGCAGGTGTGTTTAGAACTTTGTGTTACAAAAAAAATTATGTGTATTTTGTATGTACAGTTAGGACGTGAGTGCTTTGATTTATTTATATTATGGTTTCGTTTGTCACTAGTCCGGGCATGTGCAAGATATACAAGAAAAAGAGCAGTGGTTCTTTCCGTTGGGATATAGACCAAGCATGTACATTAGTGCCCGAGGACATCGTAGCGTGCAACAGCCAATTTGAACCGTCTCCAGATCCGGCTCTCGAAAGAATCGCCGAGGAGGCGACTGACAAGTAAGTAATGGTATAGATATCATAATAATTTCTATTCTATTATAATTGTATTATAATTGTATGCTGAAGACTTTTTGTTTGTTTGAACGCGCTAATGTCAGGAACTACAGTTTCGAATTTAATAATTCTTTTAATATTGGATAGCCCATTTATCGAGGAAGGCTATATAACATCATTCTATGTACAACAGGAGCGGAGATTCAATGAATAATGTTCCAAAAAAGGGGGACAATTGATTCCTTTTGAGTGATTCCATTCTGTGCGATGCGTAAACAGTTAAAGTTACTTAACAATCATGGAGAATGACAGAATTGTTCCTCTTAAAAAGTTCTAAAAATATATATTAAAACAAAATCCTCCACCACATCTGTCTGCCTGTCTTAATATGACAAACCTAAAAACTACCTAATGGATAATATTAATTACTTTCGAGGAAATTAGGTATGAAAATAGTATGAGATGCCGGGAAGGACAAAGGCTGCTTTCTATTGTGGTATAATATAATATATAGGGACATTTATCCTGGAAAACTTTCACATAAGTGAAGCAACAAGCAAAAGCCAGTTGTTGGTAAACCAATTCCATTCTAACAAATTTGTAATATTTCAGTCATTTGGTAAGCAATTTTAATTTTAAATAGTGGCACAACTATTATACAATATGTGTATGGATGCTAGTTAATATTTCTCTGTCTGTGTTTCATAAATTGACCTTAGCATTATATTTTTCATTATAAAGATGGCAGCTATAAACATCAAATATCTTGAGTAAAATACTTTAAAAAATCTTGTAATTAGTAAATAATCTGTAAATTATACTTTTTTTTACAGATTTTTCTCCCAAGAAATGGTAATGCCTAGTCCTCTTGAATCTTCCAAAAAAATAAAACCACTGTTGCAAACATCCTCCGAAAGCTGTGTCCAAATAAGCAGCATCATTAGTGAAGAAGTTGTTTTAACTAGAGAAGGTAAGATCATGTTTAGTAAATTTTTTATGAAATGAATAAGAACAATGAGTTACTTAGACATTTGCATATTTGTTTCAGACCAAAACTTCAAAATGTTTTAATAAGATTGTGGATAATTATTAATTTGAAATTAAATCTTAATATAATTCAGTTATGTTAGGAATTGGAGTTGTAATGTAAAAATTAGGACCTCAGTTCTGACACAGTATTTATTTGTATAATTGATCAATATCATGGAATTTGTGACAGGAATATTTATAGTTTTGTTATTGTAAAGTAATTTTATTTTTGTGGCAGGGTTTAGTAATTCATAATTGTTCATCTGAAGTAATTCTAAAATCATATTATTTACCTTCTTATTTTTTTATTTTCCAGAATGCAATTCAAAATTGATCATATATTTTTTTTTAGTTTCAGCTCAAACAGTATTAACTCTACCACCAGAGCTGCCTCCAGAAGTAGAGAAAATACTACAAAGTTTTTGCACTTTTACCCAGGTATCTGCATATTTTTTTAACATACCATTCATAGATGAATACATACACAATAAATAAACTTATATACAAAAGCATAAAGACAACAAAAACTTTAGTGCATATGAACTGGCACAATAAGTACAAACCTTTTTTTCCTCCATTTTCAATGTGGTATTATTCCAAATTGAAATATTTTGATTAACAGAAATGACTGTGATTACTGTATACCCTTGATTTTTGTGTCTCCATCCAGAGATGTGTTAAAGGATTTTGATCTTTGAGTATGATGAACAATACATCCTAAAACCTGTTTCAACACAATTTTGAAGGGACCAGTTAAATAAGCATCTTAAACAGGAAAGTTTTTATGCAGAATAGGGAAAATAAGACATCATTTGTAGCTAATTTTGTGTAGGTATTGAATTATATATTTATGAAGTTATTATAATGTTATATATGTATTTTTAAACCAAGTTATTTTATCATAATTTTATTATTTATAAATGTTACTTAAACCAAGTGATTATCTAAACCTTATAATTTGTTAATGAAACAAAAGCTAGCCATGAAAGCTCAAGATTGTGCATAATAAAAAAACACAGAACATTCCTACGTTTTTGGAGCAACATGGAATTTTTGCCATATCACTAGTAAATATAGCAATTCTGACCCATCAGCATTTGCACATGCCAGGGCAGTAAGCCTTCCTTTGCTTGCTCTGCCTGATAATAAATATAATTCATTGATTGTTTTGAGTTGTTCATAAATAAACACAGTCCAGTTACTTATGTTGCAGGATCAAAACATATCAGGTGAATATGAAATCACAGCGAATGGGTCACTTCGTCGTAAATTATTCTTTGAGGAACACAGTGATATGGACCATTATGATTCAGAGCAAACTGATGATGAAATACATGTGGAACAGAGACCCCCATCTAGCTATGAATCTCACACACCAGTGGCATTTAGTCCTGACCTGGTAAGCATTTTAACATGAACAAGTATTTTTTTTTTATTTGTAGATGCATTTTATTTAATGTTCACTGGGAAACATAAACAAGAATTATGATCTAGATTATAAAATCTAAAGTAATATTTTTATCTACAAATGTTTTCAACCAAGATCTGTGTTAATAATGAGTATGAACCTCAATGGCCATAGTTTAGATAATAGTATTATCCACTGATTTGGATAAGAAGGTTAACATAGCAATTGCTGCATATTATATTTCCTTAATCACACCTATATGCTTGTTATGATATAATTACTGTATCACAAATTTCCTTGATCTCAAATTGTTATCAGTGAATACAGGAAAACATGCACATTCTTATTAGGAAGTATGTATCTTTATCAAGAACCTTGTTGCTATAAGATGATGTATTTTTCAGAGCCAAAATCTAGTCGCAAAAGGGATGAAGCGAACTTTTGGCACACCTCTGAAGAAAGGTTTACCTGCTACTACAAAGCCTTGTTATCGTAACAAGATTTTGGATGTTGTGGATTTTGGGGAGCCATGCTTTAGTCCTATTGAATTTAGAACACCTATACGGAATGATCAGCGATCGGCTACGTCGTCGTCTTTGGCCTCTGCTTCAATTTCACCAGTTACCAAAGCAGCTTCCAGTGATGAAGAGGTTAGTAAAGCAATTTTCACTAATTATGCTCATAGGATATTTGTATCTGTGTTATAGCAATCACTATACACAATGTATAAAGTCCACCATAGTGGATCACATAAACGTTTGTAAAAGATAGAAGCTTTAAGAGGACCAGGTATAAGCAGACCTGCATAATTGTGCCACACTTGCGAGAGGTAGTCATTTGTCTTCTGTCCATATTTCTGACTCCATATGGATGCCACACTACTTACCGTCAGATGCTTTCTAGTTATTATTGTCACTTATAACATATTAATGTATATGTATATTGTTTTAGAAGAACAACTTTACCTCACCTGAGTCTGAATCAATGGCTACATGTCTTGATTGTGTCTCTGTACCAAAGGCGAATAAGAAAGGTCCATGTCTCTGTAAGCTAACACCGAACAAGATAAAGAGAAGTGCATCTCTAAAAGAGTCTCCACAAAGAAGCAGAAAAGGATCATTCTCTTTTTCAGAGAAACGCAGTCTTAGTTTGTCGAATCTACATCGCAGTCGGTCTGTGCAAAAACTTGATTTCAGCATGGACATGAGCATTGATGGGTCGACACAAGATCAATCGCAAGGTTGGTTTTGAGTCACTTCACCCATTGTATTTAAAAATTCGATTTGAGTCAATAATTTCCATAATTTTTGTTAATATTTATTATTTGTAGAATTGTTTATGCATCATTAATTTAAAGGCTTATTAAATATACCAAAGAATTTATTGAACCAATTGAATATATTTTCATTTTAAGTGTGCATAAGACTTCATTTAGGCAATCTGTCATTTGCACTACTAACTTTTTATTCAGCCATTAACATACCTAATTTTCACCAGCAGATTCGGAATCCAGTTTGCAACCAGACGCCCAAGCGACATGGTCGATTGTAGAAGAAACAAGCATACACCATCTCGTTGATGTTGTTTCGTCTAAAGAGCGACTAACAGATTTACGATCATCTACTAAAATTCAGACTGTGAATATATTGGATGACACACCTATTAAGGGGAAATGTAAGAGCAATGTGCTTTCGCATGAAATCAGCAAAATTCGCGTGCCAATGCCACTGAGCCCATTGCAGATGTCATTGGACAGTAGTTTAGATAATAGCGACAACCCGCTCGGCTTGGAGGACAAGAAGATAGATTTTAACAAAGTTGATCTCAAGTTTTTGACTGAAAATGCGTATAAATTTGATTTGACCAACAACGCGACTAAGGTTGGAGCTGATTGCTCAACTAGCTTTAAGAGAGTTGATAGTGGTTTCAATGAGAACACGTTCTACGCAAACGCATCTAGTTATTATGAAAGTGCCATAAAACCGTCAGAATTGACCGTGACTAATACGTCGCAATTAAACACTGCCAAAGGTGCATTGAAAGAAATATCTAATGTCCATTGGATGAGAGTTGATAGTGGATTCAAGGACGAAAATTCTGCTGATAGTATGCAGTTCTATCCCGTGCTTGACAGTTCAGTGAAAAAAGTACAATAGTTTCCATTTTACAAAAGCCAATACTGACGGAAAAGAGAATGTACCTAATGAAGATTTCGAGAGATTTCTTGTTCAACCCTCAAACAAGGACACAATGTCTATGTCAGACATCTTCACTGATGATATGACTTTCAATTGCAATTTTTCTTCAACACCATCCAAGAACAAGTCACGCAGAGTACATTCGTAACATTAGTTTAATTTTTAGTGACTAGTTTTGTTAAAAATTATGAATTTATATGCATTTATGTAGTTAGATAATAATTTAATTTTTTTTGACGCTTCTCCATTATTAGTGGATGATTTTTATAGGATTATTTGAAATTGAGGTTTTGTAAAAGAATATGACTATTATAGTGGATAATGTTTTTGCATGATATATTTTTGTGACTTTTGAGGTGATGTGTGTTTGTTTACTTGAGTCAAGTAATAAAATGAAATAAAGTTTTAAGACTGAAACAAGAATACTTATGATTTCCTAAATAAATTATTCTTCAAAAAACTGCTCATTTAGGATGTAAACTAAAAACAAACTTTATGCAAACTGCGCCAAAAAATAGGTATTATAGTTTCTTAAAAATTTGTTTTTAACTTATAATGACAATTCTAAATTTAGCAGTGCCGGATCCTTTATGCTAACGTCATTTAATAATTAATTGGCAGATAAAAACGGTGTTTACACATTAATTTTGTTTCGTTAATTGGAAGGCACTATCAAAACTACAAAGTCCAAGATTGTTTACTGTAGTCTACTTGTTTTTTATCGTTTTTATTGTGCTTTTCACTTTCATAACTTTTATGTTTACGTCTTGGAATATATGCCGTCTTTATAACGAAGTATAATTGTTTTCATAAAAAGGAAATACAGTGATTTTTCAGCTATCGTAATAACAGTGAAAATCCCTGATTAATTTCTCTCCAGTATAAACATACAAAACACGTGTTGGCGTGTAGAAGGTGCGTGTTACTATAGGCCATGTTGCATTACAATCTGCCAGACTGTTCGTGCGTCAATTGTTTTTATAACTTCGATAACGTTGTAACCCCTGTTATCGGCGTATCCCGGAACGTCTGTGAACTAGAAGCTATGAGGATCTGTTAGGTAACAATGCGAGGTAGTGTATGTTCAATGCATTCACTCTCTATATAAACGGCAGACGAGTTCCATACATTTTATTTCACATTCCACTGTCAACTCGACAATTAGCAACAGCATTGTTAAGCGTCCGGGTCAATCGCAGATCATATTACGCTAAACTTATTGATACTCTGGCACAACGCACACGCGGTCGGTACTCGCGCACTGCGTTTCGCACAGTTGCCATTTTTATGTGTGAAAGTGTTTGTACACAAGATGTATAACAGAACAAGTGCAACGTTGATGCTGCAGACAATCATGGTGTTGATGGATAAACAGAATTCTACGGACGTCACTAACTTTCCAGCCAGTTTTAGTGGTTAGTGGAATTTTATACAACATATGAAAGTCGAACTTTTTAATGTCATTCTTATTTTGAATTTGAATATATTACCCACATTAGCTAATATTTTTTTTTATCATATCCTGCTCTGGATATAAATTGTATTCCTAATAAGCTTGTTTTTTTAGAGGACTATGAGTTGGAACGGTGCTATGGAATCTACGGTTGTTTCTCTAAAGCATATCCATGGACGGAGCATCGGCCGGACAATTACTTTCCCGTCTCACCTGAATCAATGGCAGTGAGGTAACAATTTTAAATTACAATAACATTTTATAAAATACCGGATGCCGGCCGAGATAACTGTCCGCCTCGGCTCGCTGACGAGCTTTCGTTGCAAGTGGTATTTTTGAAACACTGCACTTGTTATCAACTGCCGATTCCAGTAATTTAGCAGACAATAGAATTCCACGAAGTCATTTATTTATAAACGTCGTTTTATCATACCCACATCAGTACTCGGGTAAAACCATCTTGCTATTTGGGAATAATAATATTACCGATATTAAATACTTACTTCATAATAAGCAAATTCATGGCTATAATTGCCTAGAATACGCATAATGCTACTATAAGAATATAATTGCTTTTCTCTCTCTCTATGTTGTGTTCAGGTTACAAGCTCTTTTTGCATACACGTGTTATTTTGAAGGTAGCATAAAAACGTCTTACCTATATCTCAAATGATATATAGCTACTTTTAGAAGTAAGAAATGTATACTGTATTTACTTACTTACTATTATTATTTTATCTGAAAACACGAGGTTACAGTTTTTCGACTAGCACTGTGTTAATTTCATTTAATAATTTGAATAGAAAATAAAACATTACATTTTCTATAGTTTGGTAAAAATAGAGAGTAGTAAAGGTACGGGTGATAGGCTTTTGGCTAAACAGATAGACGTACAGTATTTTTATTGTAATAGGCACGTAAATTACTTCCGACAACATACATAAATAAATCAGGATATCAAATAATAAGTACGGATTTATATCTTTTTGGAAGCTGTATTGGTAGTTATAAAATTTGGAACTGTAAAGCAGTGCGTTATCATCTTAAACCACAATATTCGTTAGACGCGTACGCCCACTGCAGGATGTGGGGAGCGTTCTTGTCGATAGGGAAAAAGCAGCACTCGCACTATTTCTGTGTTATTATTTTTTTTTTAGTATATTTGTTCAATAAATAGAAAAATTACAAGCCTAGTACATTCTCGCTATGCTCGCGCTTGTATTGTTCCAAGGGTACGCAGAGAGAATACTATGACGCAGTGTACTTTATTTCCGTTCCAAGTCATAGGACTATATCACTATGTTATATGTATATAGTGTGATACGTCTATCGCTATATCGATCATACCGGTACCGATAAATTCACGTTTACTAGGAAAAAAAAAACATTAAAATTTCGATGAGATAGGACCTCACCGGTTTCACAGCTACCATTAGTCATAACTAAACACTAAAATATTGACTGACTGATTAATATAACCATCTAGACGAAATTGATAAGGAATTTAAGATTTTCAGGATTGTATCTATCACAAAATATAATATATTTTTCTAGTCAGTTTAATTATCCCCAGAATAAAAATATCCACTAACATAATTGTCCAAGAATTTAATTTACAATATTATGCTGATGGACTTGCAAATTCTACGTCGTAAAGTGTTATGGCCTATATCTTAAAATGTACATTGAGTGTCGTCTTCGTTTGAATATGGGACGTAATTATTGTCTACGCACCAATATCTAAGTGCACGCGCACTTTATGAGTTATTTTTATCATAGCTTGTAGTATTAAAGAATACGACGTATATTTTTAATAGATATTGACGGGACATTATTAAACTTGTTTATATTTTATAATTGTCTTACTTTCGGATTTTGTTCAGGGGAAGGAAGCGGGAGAAAAAAATAGCTCGCCGAATTCAATCCATTACTCCTCCCTCTAGCTACACCCATCATTATTGTATACCTAATCTGTGGACACTAACCAGACAAGGTTTTTATCCTCATAAAATTCAACTCATTTAAATCTGACCCTTAGCCTGACATACGTAAGAGTAAGCATGTATAAAAACTAAAACATCTTCCATCCATACAAGAGTATTAGTTCATTGCAACGCATAGGTCTTCCTTAGATTGCGCCACCCTTGACGGCTCACTGCCTTCCGCATTCAGCCGTTTCCCGCAACCTGTTTTAGATCGTCAGTCCAGCGGGCACGAGGTCGATTGACACTACGTGTAAAATATCAAAAGTCAGTTTATAAAAATAAAAAAATTGGACATGATATTTTCTATATACCGTAATTTCGATTCTTAAAACAATTGTAAATTTTTCACTGGTAACATGTAGTAACTGAATATTGAATACTTCCTAAAATTTTATGTTACGTATCTAGCCATGTGCATATTTAATTATTTATTAAAATTACATTTCTTTTTATATGTATCGTGAAGTAAAAAAAAATTCCAGTGCAATGTCCGATGCGCACAAAAGTAGGTGTGGTACGTGCCTGGAGTATCATTAGCTTGATAAAATTGTTTATTTCTCTACAATCAGATGTGAACTAACAGTATCAACGCGAGCTAATTAAAGATCCGCTTCGTGGACCTACATAATATAGCGTGAACTATAGATAGGTGCTCGTCTCGACGATAAGGACCGGGGGCTCGTCCGTGACATCAATCAATCATAAACGGAGACATAACACTTGTTTACGTTCTGTAATTGCATAGTGACGTGGGCATTACCGATAAACATCGTGTTTGTTACAATGTACTGCACTTTATCTGTTAATTTGAGACTAGTGACCTTTGAATTTTCTCGATGTTTAGCGATATACGAAGTAACATTTATTTTTGTTAGACAAAAGTCGAGAAAATTCAAAGGTCAATATGTGTTGAAAATTACGCTTATTAAGTAAAATTATTATCATCTCTCTAGCACTAAAACAAGGATATTTACTCAGACTATTTGCAGACAAATCTTAAAGATCTATAATTTCTCTGGTAGACGTCCATACATACAGCCATTGAGGCAACTTTCGTAAGTTAGGTTTGCGTTACGGAAGCCGTGGCCTGCGAAGTCGAAATCTAAGGGTGCAATGAGTATATTATTTTTTGTGATGATTATTTTTAGATATGCGACATTCACTCGAAGGAACAGGAAGATACCGGTAATGTTGCACGCGGACAGCACGGACAAGGTGCGGAATGCGAATCTCGATCCGCGCGGCCCGTTCTACTTCTTGACGCACGGATTCTTGGAAGGCGGTCATAAACTCTGGGTACTTACTTGTTTTCATTTTATATGTTGTACGTTGGACTTCAGCCCTTAGGTTATCATTGAATTATGTTTTTGTGGGGTATCAAGGATGCCGTGGCTATGAATAACTTTATACCTAATAACTTTAAAGGATTTACCAATTACTTAAGGCAGCGCTTTCGAAACTATGGGTCTTAAGAGAATATTTGGTAGGCCCTGCAAATAGAACAGTGATGATGTACGAGAAAAGTTTTAAAAAGCCTTTATGACAGTCACAAGAAGACTCCAGAATTTTAAACTTTTTGTTAGTTGGATCGTGGTCGAGTCAACTTTGAACCACTGACTTAAAATATTGTGCAATTTTGTAAACAAGCAACAACAACTGTATCAAAATAATTGCTAGTTGTGGAGTTGGTTGACAAGTATGATATAAGGCTTGCCTATTGTATTTTAAGCTTTTACGATTGAGTTAACAGCGCTGAAAATCTCAAGGAAATAAAAGTTTACTGAAACATATAATATGCTTTAATATTATAAAAATATCTATTAGAAATTAGGAAAATACTTTAAGTATCATACAAAGTGATTATAAATAACTCACTTTTTAATGGAATAAGTATGTGGTTTCCCACAATTTCTATGGATTTTTTCTAACCCATATTGCGGTTGATCTTTTATCTCAAAGTCAATTTAATAGGTGTCTATAAAGGACATTATGGCTAAATAAATCATAATATACAACATCCTTATTTTTATTTCTGAAATTCCTGTTTAGACCATTTAAATTCAATACTTATGTACTACTAGATTCAAAACATGGCCGAAGCACTTCTCAACATCGAAGGAAACGAAGCGGCAACGGTGGTCATAGTGGACTGGCGCGGAGGGTCTCAGCCGCCGTATGGGCAAGCCGTGGCCAATATCAGGCTAGTCGGGGCTATGACGGCGCATTTAATACATAACATTTATGTAAGTGAATAGGCAAATACATTTTATTTAGTTTTAGAGCATTTTGGGTTGGGAATTTTAAGTTTGAGGAACTTTTGTTTGACATATAATTTTTTTTTGTCAATAGGGAGTTGTTTTGGTCCAGATGCTGTAGGTATATCTACTGCTATTAAGTAAACCGTTGCTTATCGTCATATTTTATACAATAGATAGGCTATTGAAACTAAAATTAAATTGTTTGTTTAGGCTTCTATAAATATGTATTTAAAAAATAAAGGTAAACTAAATTCCTAATAGGGTATTCAAGTTTCTGCACATGATATCTTCTTGTCTACTTTTACCAGTAAGCGGTTTCAATCGGTGGTATAACGTCAGTTATTTGTTTCTGAAATAATTTATAATATGTTTTTTTTTTTTTTTTCAGGATATACTTGCATTACCGCACATTGACAATTTCCATTTCGTTGGTCATTCGTTGGGTGCGCATTTAGGAGGTTACTGCGGACACGAATTACAAAAGGTACATATACATTAATATTTTACGCAGTTTTGTACTATGCTAATAATATAGTTTAATTTATATAGCAATCATTATAATATATCTAAACTTAATGAAATGATGATTCTCGTCAGTCACAAACGGTGCAGTTTTTGGTAGTTAAGCTTATATAGGACCCAGGAATATAGGAAGGATAACACATTTATAATATTGGAAAGATTTGAAGTAAATTATTTTTCCTTTTAGAGATATAACTTGAAACTGGGCAGGATTACCGGTCTCGACCCTGCGGCCCCCTACTTTAGTAAAACTGTAACGTTGGTGCGTCTAGATCGGTCGGATGCTAAGTTCGTCGACGTTATACATAGCAACGCAATGCCACTATACTTCTCAGGTAAACTTTTTTTGTATTGTAATAATAATAAATAATATCAGCCCTGTATTATATACTTGCCCACTGCTGAGCACGGGCCTACTCTACTACTGAGAGGGGTTAGGCCTTATTGTGGTAAATAAAATATAATAGTGTAAGTATATAATCTTGAATTTAAATATTTTTAAATTAGTTATTCGTTGAAACAAGGTCTCTGTTTTCTTCTTTTTTATCTTGTCTTCGCGTCAGCGCGGTTACTGAAAATAAAAGAACAAATAGATTATTAGGAGGCTAATTTTATAATTAATATCATATTACTAAAGCACTAGAACTAAAGCTGGCACGTTCACAGTACTCACACCAATACAACTTGACACAGTATATTAAAAAATGTGTAATATTATGTACATATTGCAATTGAAGAGATTTGGTTGCATACATAGATGCAACCATAACATCCTTCTTTGATGTTGTTGATGCGAGAGCATTACGTTTGACGGAATCTTATTCAGTCTCTATAAAGGCACGTGTGAATGTGTTGTATGCGCCAGCATTACATAATCATCTATAGCAAAATTCTTTAGCTAGACTCTAGCAAGTGGTGAAGAAATAGAAATTGTGAATGATAATTTGATAAAACTAATTTTTAGGTTTCATAAAACTTATTTTTTAGGTTTTGGCATTTCGGAGCCAATTGGTCACGTGGACTTTTATCCCAATGGTGGTTCTACGCAGCCAGGGTGTAAGAAATCCGACTCGCTGTATGAAGGCGCTTCGTACCAACAAGTGGTGAGGTACGTGGGCTGCAACCACGAGAGAAGCCACGAGTATTTCCTAGAGAGTATTGCGCCTAGCTGCCCCTTCATGGCGATACACTGCGAGTCATACGAAGTAAGTTGTAATGTTCTTTGTCATGTTTTATTGTAGAATGTCAATGTGACGTCACTGGGTGTTGTGGTGATGAGAATCCAGTAATTGTTGCAAAAGCAAGTGACATGTCCCTTAAGGATTACATGTTTTTAACTTGTCACACGGAAAAAATATCAGGATGTAATTATCAACCTATATGCCTGTTTTACTTATTGTAACTATTCTTTTAGATTTAGACTCAATTCTATGTGTTGATTTATTGAGAAGCAATGTCACCGTAACAATTTTGAGTGTGTTCCACATTATATCAATGATCTGGATTATTCATTTTGCCTTTTACATTATAATATTTCATAATAACATAACTGAGTAATCATTGTTTCTATTTCAGGCCTTCCTGGCGGGCAAATGTACAAATTGTGACACAAAACACTTCTGCATTCCAATGGGGTATCATTCGCCGGGCATTTACAGACGGCTGCAAATGGGCGGTCTGGTTGATTCCAATTCTCATGTGTCACTGTACTCGCTCACGGGCAGCTCTAAACCATATTGTAGTAAGTATTTAGTCACAAATTTATTTTTTAATAAAATATAAAATATATTATTTATGACTGCCTCGGTGGCGTAGTTGTATTACGGTAGGACTGCAGTGCTGGGATGGATCTGGCCTGGATCCCCAGGAAAGTGATATTGGGTTGTTTAGTTTGTGCCCGATATGGCGATAGGCTCACCACCTGACACATTATAAGACGGAATACGCACGGCGGATAGTAGGTGTACCAATACAGCCACTGCCTTCCCCTTTTGGGAATAAAAAGCGTGAGTGCGTGTGTGTATATTTTATTATATTTTTTTATTGCTCCTGAATAATGAGCGGAGCATTCGATATCCGTTAACGCTACGACCGTCTATAAACAGTAGCAAGACTACAGTATTTTGAAACATAAAGTACTGCGTCGCACTGCACTGCGCCTCACCCCGAGATAAGATGTTAACTCTCATAAAGCCCAGCAATTATGCTGCTACAGTGTCCTTCAAACTGGAACACAACTGTGCAAGCACATTGGTGGTAACTTTCAAAACTGTCCCACGCACACGAGAGATCAATAATTTGAAAAGCCTATATGTTCATGAATGTAATTGATTACTCATAATTCACATGCAATTATTGTTTTAATAGAAATTGTTCGAAGTTTTAGTAATCTTATACCTAAAGTGCTAATTATATTTATTACTTAAACCTTTTTTTTCCAGGAGTGCATTATGAAGTTGTATTAAAAGTATCGAATACAACGGAGAGCCGAAAGCACGGTCCCGAATCAGGAAAACTATCTATAATACTGGTAGATAGGAATGACAACAGGAGTGATATCAAATACTTGAACGAAGACCAGTAAGTATTTAATTAAATAATAAATTAGTTATAAAATAATTATCTATACATATACTAAATTATAAAGCTGATGTTTGTGCATTAAATAATGAAGAAAAAGTAATATGCGATGACTTAATTAGAACAACAGAAGCCAAACCAACAGTTTTTAGAATTTTTGTCTGTATATTTGTACACATATCATGCAATATCGGCGGGAAAATAAAAAGCGGGACTTTTATTTCGCAAGAATTTCCACGTGGGCAGACCCTCGAGCATAAGCTAGTGGTATATACAAAAAAAACTGTTGCCTAAATTATAATAAACCAATGTTGAAAAAAATAGATTGAGTTAATTTGGCTTATCATGCAGGTTAAGTGTTACAAAATAAGATTGCGTATATTTTTCCTTATTGGCTATTAAGTTAACCTGGCATTAAGATCAAAACTCACCAATAAGTGATAATATAGGGCCTAACGGGACGTTAAAACAGATGCGGTAGGTTCATATCTGAAATTAAAAGACTGTTTTATTTATTTATTTTTATTTATTAGAGAAAAGAAACAATTGTACCTTACAAATCAGGTACCTAGTGTTTTACCTAACGTTTAAGCAAATGCACAACCCACAGCATTTTCCACAGGTATAATAAGAAGAATTATTATTATATGACTAATCAGCTATAGTAAAATTCTATAAAATAAGATTTAAAATTAATTAAGATAACATTTTAGTCCCTCCATAGCTTAGGTTGTGAGTAAGTGGCCTTTACGCGATAAAATGACCCGTCAAGCAATTTTTCATAATATTTATGCAAATGCGATTACGACATTTTGTAAACACACGTTTATTATACTTACTTAATGCGGTTTTTACATTTACGTCAATAAAGTGATAACGGATCTTTAAAGCACGTGGTATAGGTATAAACTTTAAGATATTTTTATTGTTTCGGGTTATCCATGACGATAATACCAATTAAGTAGTTTAATATTTTTTTTACAATAATAAACACGCCACGCTGCAGCCGCGCAGTATATTTGAAGGCGCCCTAAGGCTTAAAGCTTAAACCTAAAGGCATACTTACCGCTTGTCCATGAGCGTATGACACCTATGATATGTTCCTTTAGAATTCTTTTTCCGCCACTCTGACTTCATTATCAAAATATTAGTTCAAGTTTTAGACTTAGGAGCCCAATATACTTTTTAACAATTTATACTTCTGCCTGCACATTAGCTTGCAACGTGGAGGAAACCTGTATTTCAATAGTATGATCTTTTCTCTTTCAAAGCTCAAGCACACATTTATAAAAAAACTGTTGTGTTTAGTGTGCGTAATACATAGCTAAGAATTATATATGTGTGCGTTCATAACCGTAATAATTTGTGTTGCACTTTCTATGTAGTAATTATATAGAAGTCATACATTTTTTTGGTAGCGCCAATGACACATGTCGCGTCCCTTTAAGATGGTCTAAATAAAATGTTCCAATTGTTATTTTTATAATTAAATAGAGATATTTAGAGGAACATATTTTTCAGAAAATATTACAAGCCAGGTGAAATCGAAACAAAAATGATTGCTGTTAAGGACACCGGCCACCCGCCTATTTATGTGATAGTGGAATGGAAATATGAAGCTAATTTATTCAATCCAATGACGTGGCGATTACTTAAATCTCCGAGTATTTACATCGAGTATATGAAGCTATCGTCGATTGAATATAACACCGAGTGAGTATTGCGTGTTTTGTCCTGGCTTAATAACGCCTCATTTGCGAGTTCCTAATAAAGCTATTTGGTAATTATGACTGACAAACACTAAAGTTACACACAAATACACTAACCCCCTTATTCATAGACGTTATTTATCTAAGGACGGAGTATCGCTGTGATAACAAGTCTGTTCCTCAGTGTTGACGGCATGACAGCCTTCGCAGTGCGTAGACATAGGGCCGTTGTGATTGGCTAATATTAAGATACAACTTTAATATAGTTGGCTGTCAAAGAAACAAACCCGAACAAACAGCAAGCTGTCAGATAAATAAAGCTAAGAAACAGACTTGTTATCACAGAAATACTCCGTCTTTAGATAAATAACTTCTATGAATAAGGGGGTAAGAGTTTTACTAACCAAAAAATAGTAATGTGGTATGTAGTAGAGGCAAGTCATTAATTTGCAGGTAAAATTTTTATTTGTATGTACGTAAATAACAAAGCTATGTCTAGATATAATTTTCACAAATGCTGCGTAAAATTATTTTCACATTACATAGTAAGTAACAATGTAGATCACACGTTAGATTGATGTTCATCAATGAATACTACTAAATGTGCGTACGAGACGATTATTTAAGAATGACAATAAAATAAAGTGAAAATTATCAAATCGTATAAATTGACTAATGGACGCAAGAAAACAAGAATTGTGAACAAATTTATGATAATTATATGACATCGTATTTTTGCTTTTATGACAAATATGTGTTAAGTAAGGGCTATGTTTTGTAATTAAAAACTAGTCGTGTATCATACATAACTGGTGAATAACCACGGCATATAAATTCATTATTGTGAATTTTAAACATCTTAGTAAAATGCATTTAGTATTTAAAAGAATAGCTTATTTAATTGATCTTTTTTTGTTTCAGCATAACTGTGTGTCCCAAAATGAACAAACCTGTTGTCGCCAATCTGCCTACGATTATGATGACTAAATATTGTAAATTTCGGAAGTAAACAATGAACCCAGATATCCACTAATGGCTACTAAAAGTATTCTAATAGTATTCAAATATTTTAAGTTAAATACTACGAACATTCGTTGGTAAATTGTAGGCGAGGCACATTCATAGATCATAGTATATTTTTATCACTAAACATTTTTATATGTAAGATATTTATTTAATTATGTAAATTCAGATAAAATAAATAAATGTTTTCATAAAATATTTCCTTGCTAATTTATTACTTTCCTACTTTTTCTAATCACTTAATGATGCCGAAGTCGGTAGGAGGTTTTCGATTTCAATTTCCTGCCACGACTACATTGTAGCAGTCATCACTACAAAAATTCCCAAGACAATGTAGCGCTAGCGGTTTCAACAAAAAATATATATTTACTATTGAAATTTGGAGCAAATTATCGAAATTAAAAGTAGCCTATATATTCCAGCACACGGCTTTTCCTTGTGCCAAATTTATTGAAATTCGATCAGTGTTTGCTGCTTTTACTTCTACAAACATCCAAACATTTAAAATTATTATAGGAAAGACTAGGGTTGAAACGGATCTATCCGGTATCCAGATCCAGAACGAATTATTTAGGTAATGAAATTGTTTTATTTAGTTATTAATAAGTATCATAATAAGAGTGATTAAAATGCGTCACAATTCGTCTTCCAGTAGCAATCATTTTTATCACTTCAGCCTGGACTTTGAGCGACTCACTTATAGCCAATACTTATAGCTTTTTGAAGTGTCTGTATAAAATATCTAGCAGAATCATACTCAGCCTAACGAACACTTTTCACCATGTTAGCGACACTATCATGTATGAGTAACTAGTAAGTGTTTTTTAAGTACTTAGATCTCCGGCTACAAGGTTGGCCAGATATTCGATATCCGGCTAAACGGCTATCCGTGGCATCTCTAGAAAGGCACAACGCCTGTGAAACGGAACTGAAAGTAACAGATTTTTTTGTTTGCGTTATTAGGCACGTTTCAGTCTCACTACCATATTGAAAGTACAATACGCATAATTAAACTATATTATATTGATACGATGGCGCGCGTATATTAAAAAAATTAAAATACTACAAATTATTGGAAAAAATTTTACTCCAGATTTTAAACAGACAGCTTAAATTTTCGCGCTAAAACGACAGATGTAACGTTTAATGTTTTTTTTAAATATTTTAGTCACAAAATATTAATAATTATTATATCTGCCTCTTTCCTAATTTTCACGTATTAGGGTTCTGAGGTATTTGGCCATAAGACTTGAAATTCTGTTCAATAAAAAGAGATGGCGCTGTAATATTATTGTTTCTGTCCAGTTTCATCTACGGAGTTTGACATTTTTTTGACATTGACATTAATGACATTATATAGCGGCTTGTTGGGTTGGGTGTTGTTGAGATTTTAATTCAATACAATACGTAATACATTATTGGGTTATATCACACGCTGCAATCGTTGAGTTGAAATAGCATACTGCACTTCATTTAAATAATGGGCGATGCTAGGAAGAAGAAGAAATTCTATTTTCGAAAGCGTAGAAACAAATACTTTTTGGAACCCGGTTTTAGAGGATTTTTCTGCACGTGTAACTTTAGGGAGAAAGATTGTGTGAAAGAAGTGTACAATTTGTTGAACGAGTATGCTGGAAAACTGTATCCTGAGCTTGGAGCCGAAGAGCTGCCGGCGTCAGCCGCGCCCACAAGCAATGCTCCTGAAGGAACTTCGGGAAGCGATTCCGACGAGGAGACTGACATTGGGGATCTACTCAAACGGGAAGTAGAATCAATGAAAAAAGATTCACAGAAATCTTTAAAGCACAAAAGATTTCAAGTGGTTGAAACTGGTGCTTCTAATTGCATTTTTGTAAAGACGAATTTGCCTAGTCCTGAAGAACTGACTACTGCTATTATCAAAGATTTATTTTCTACTAGAACACAAAAAACTCGGCATGTGCTACGTTTGCTGCCTATAATGGCAACTTGTAAAGCAAATTTGCCAGACATAATGGAGTGTGCGGGCAGTCTATTTGATAAATATTTCCTGAAAGAACCATCTACTTTTGCTGTAATATTCAACAAACGCTTTAACAACAGTGTGTCTCGGGAGCTGATTATCAAGGAGCTAGCAGATCTGATTGTTTTGAAAAATGGTGACAACAAAGCTGATTTAAAAAACCCAGGCCTCTGTATTATTGTAGAAATTATCAAAGGCATTTGCCTTCTGAGCATTGTGGACAATTACTTCACATATAAAAAGTATAATTTAAATGAACTATGTAAAGAGGAATCAAACGATACAGAGGCAACTCAAGCAAAAAAGTTCAAGAGTAATGGTAACTCGAAATCAGAGGATCAAAGTGAACCTCAATGATTTTACAAATACTGTACTTTGTAACCAATTTATAAACTTATTCCTAAGTCACTGAGGCGCTAGTTTCTTTATACCAATTCTTACACCAAATTTTTCTACTTACTATCTAAACAATTTCATTAAATTATAAATCTATATTAAAATTAAATGTGATACTCATGTATTTCTTTTCAGTAGCATCAAACCTTGACCATTTGTGAAGGTATTACATAAAACACATTTGTTATTATGTAATGCTGTTATATAAAACAAATGATTGTGATTATACAATGGAACTGGTAATAATAAACTGTTAAGTAATATTATTGTTCCACATTATGTAACAGAAAACTGTGGGTTGTCCCATCTCTGTTTTACTCTTGTATAAATTTTTGACCTTTTGTTGGTTTTGAACAAGAATTTCACAAGAAACCTTTGAAAGTGTCCAATAAAATAATATTCCATCGAATGTTTAATGTATTGTTATTTTATGTTGGAATAACTTCCAAACATTCCAATAAAGAATAGTAGTTTGTATTTACCGCCATTTCCGTGTTTCAAACTCATCCCAATAGATGACGCTATAAACAAAATATATAGTTTGAATAAAGATAAAAATTAAACTTATTTTGTTTATATTATATATGGCAGTAATTTTTTTTTGATAAGAAAAAAAACTTAAAGTTCTTTACTTTAAAATTTTTCCATTTCGCTGCCTAAAATGTAATATTAATATTGAGCTTTTACGATTTTGCGAGAGAGGTCGCTACTAGTTCTTTTTCACCAATGTTATGATAACCTAAATAGCGATGCTAAATAGCTTTTTATTTTTTACTAGCTTCCGCCCGCAGATTCGCCCGCGTGGATTTCGGACTTCAAAAATGGAGGAGGTGCTCAATTTGTCGGGATGTTTTACCGCCTAGGATTAGTAGTTCTTTAGCGTAGTGAATTTGTCAATAGGTCGCGGCCTACGAGGCGGCATATATTATAGTATAGTAGAATCGGCATAGCTGCATTCAGGAAACCCGCGCTGGATTTATACTTAAGGCAAGTATAAATCCAGCACTGGTTCTTTGGTCAGAGTGTAGTGCATGGATAACGATCACTTTATAATCAGATAATCCTGCTCTCTGCAGTGTTTCGACCACCTACTACCTGGATAGGTAGAGCTCTTAGGCGTTTGCACGCCCATATCTGCACTCTAAGGCAACAGTAGCAGCACAATGAGTCGCAAAGTTGAATGCATCCTGTGCTTTTTAGTACCTACACATCGAAGCAAAGGCAGGAGGCTAGGCATTTCGAATAGATGGCTTTTAATAATAACGGAAAATAAATTACGTTAGAATTAACATTTTATTCAGAATATTCAACGTTTTATGGTTTATAACTCCGGAGTCGGAATGTCGTTCTAAGTCTGACGGAACTTAGTAGTAGAGACTTTTTGCTATAAAAACCGTTTAATTCATATACAAATGATAACATAAAACTACTTTTGTTCGTAAAAATGCTTTGCTTACTGAGCTTTATCTACTGTCATATAATATCGTATTTTAATAATTTCTTCATAAAATATTGGCCGAGGCGAGATTCGTCCGATTTTATCTCATCCCAATTACCACGTGATTGACATATTGTGTGTACAACAGCCCTAGATATGTTCCGATATAGCAGCTGTATATTTCTCGTCTGTTTTCCCTGTTATTTTCTACTGGTTTATTTGGCAACTTAGCCCACGTGAATCCTCTATCAGTATGAAAGTCCCATTGGGCATTTATTCGGGTTTTACGAATTTAAAAATTGTCGTGTTAAAATTAACACATAAGGGAGATTTTACAATTTTGTGGTAGCTTTTTTAAATTTAGAAAGATGAGGTATTTTATATATTTTTATAAAAAATCTTTTTCTGTTATTCCTAAGTAGATATTAACTACCTACCTACATATAGGGCATTGTTTTCAAAGTGCACTTGATTAAAAATGCTTTAATAAATATTCCGTTAAAAAATAATGACACTAATTAATCCTCTGATTGATCCATAACTTAAATATAGTCATAGGGCTTTATTCCGTCTACGCGGGCGAATCCGTCTTTTTGCTATTCTAATTGAAGGATAGCCTTTTGAGCCATATACGTAAACAGGATTTTTTGTAGCTTCCTTATACAGTTATGAAAGTTATCCTTTTATTAGAATCCCTGTAATTGTAAAAAGGCGGATATGTCCGTCGGAATAGGGCACCCTGACTGCAACTCAAGTTCGACATCATGCTCACTTTTTATCAAATATTTTTTTTTGTGTGTACAGGAGATATCAGACGTTAATAAGTATTTTCGTAATTGAAGGTATAAAGGTTTTATGGCTACGTTATCTAACCGACTAGACCTTTATGTCTGCGCGTCCTAAGGTTTAGGCATGGAACAGGTATATCAGAATATTTAAATATAAAGGAGAAAAATAAGTATAACTCTAGCGAAATACCCTTACTATATCTAACGTTTAAACGACCGAAAAGATATACAATTGGACAACTGATTGTTATCGAGTTAGGAACGGACCATTTGCTGATGGCCACGGAGATTTCTCTGATTAGAGTTGTCAGATCCAATTAGAAACAACAAGGAATTTACGCTATAATTGGGATCGAGAACAAACAAAAAACAAAATATATATTCTTAAAAAAATCTTATATATTTTGAGATCTAAGTGGTTCAGTTTAATGAATTCAGAACCCACTTTCACGTAGGCATATATCTATTAACTTTTAAATTAATTAGGACCTGTGTCGCAAGTTTCAAACAGCCAATGTAGATAGTAGGTACTATTTTATCACCGTTTATTTCGGAGCATAGATTAGAGTATGACTTTTATATTTGGTCGGCTTATACATTTAGGTATGTGTTGAACAACACTTGCTCAGAAGTTGTGAAGCCTGCTTTTAGTATAGTATTAAAATTCCAACATTGGCTGTAAAATAATATTTTATCTTCTTACTAGATCGACTTAGAAACTCTAAATAAAATAATATATATCATATTTCACAAATGGTTCCTCAATTCATAAGAACTCGCTGTATTATTATTTTGATTATTGCGAATGTATAAGCATAACTATTCAGGCTTTCGGAATATGTGGGTGCTGTGAAAATTCATTATCTACTATTCGTGTATGTGTATAATGCAACCAAAGAAAACCTTGAGCTCAAAGGCATTAAAATACGAGCGTTTATCTATTGTGCGAACCACAAAAACTAGCAAAAGAAAATGAAGAAACAAATTGTATAGATAGTAGTAAATATTATAAAGAATTGAGCTACGTAGCACATCTACATAATTTATAATTAGGTGTTATCGAAATGTTAGCCTAACTTCGGAATAACGTCTACTATTCTTCTTTTTCCAGCCAAGGGTTAGGCAGCTGTATGAATACAATAATATATAAAACCTTTAAGTTTTTAACTTGTTTTCCAGTTATAAATATAATAATGTATAACCTAATAACTATATACTAGTAAGATAACTTTGGTCTATCAAAATTGGTTGAACTAAAATTTCCTGTTCATCACAATCTGCACCAAGTTATGCTACTTTAAGTAAGTAGGTAATCTTTTCCGACCTCAACAACCTACGGCCTATAAAACTGTTGTTTTTCGACAAAAGATTGTTGTAGCAGTCAATTAAAAGTTTCCAAGGGTAACCTCAGTTGGAATTACGCCAATACGAGTACATTCGATAATGAATTGCGCTTCACGATAAGAATATTTCTGAGCCTCATTTCCTCGTACTTATTCCTTATTTAGAATTTATGTAGCTCAGTTATTTTTGTAATAACGTAATTCGGTAAATGAACACGCGAGTCACTTGGTGTTCATTGTTAAGTGATCTTAAAGTCAATGTAAATCCAAAATTGGAGGAGGAACGTGAATTTGCTAAGTCTTAAGGTAAAGTAATAGAGACCGGTTCGGTTTTTAGAGCTAGTGACATTACTGCTGTCGAGTCGGTCCATTCACGCTGTACTACTAAATAAGACTACTGCGTGACTACGACTTCTTAAAAAGTAAAATACCTACTTACACAGTGTATGCTAGTTGAGACTGTGGCTCGAGAAAATACTTTTCAATCAGGCACGATTGTGAGCAGACGACTCGCTGTACAACCGTTACCGGTGTTTAGTGTTGGAATATCTTACGAAGGTATGGTATGAAAATAGCCTAAATATGAAACATGTAATATTATTTTTGTTAGCATAGAAATCGTGTTTTAGGTTCGTCACTTTTATTACTAAAATTTGTTATTATTTTATTACCAAATTGTTTAAATAACTGAACGATATGTTTATTGTATATCTAACTTGCGCTTCTTCATTCACTATTACCAATAGTACCTATTTCCGTATGTTTCTCGCATTCTATAGCTTACGAGATTTCTTGAGTTTGTTTTTTTTTGTATACAATTTTTAAGATGTTAAGCCCCGCAGGACATAAGTGAACAAGTAGATAAGAGTAGAAAGCTATACATTATTAATTTGGGTAATGCTCTTGTTTTTCCACAGAACTAAATTATCTGTCTCAAAGGAGAAGAGGGTATCCATTACTTAAGGCTATCCTTTAAAAAAACATCTAGGTAATAAGTCACTTAGTTGATTTAATGGTAATAAATGGATTGCTGATTCACTGTGGCCATGGGCCATCGATGGCTTTTACACATTTTCTTAAATTAATGGTTATGTATTATGTAGGAACTTCATTGTTACTTTTGCTAAGGTGTTTAAAACATATTATAAACATAATCTACAATCTGGAATGGTGACTTTTCAAAGATTGTATATATACTTATATATATTTTTATTATTTAACAAGAATTAAATATAATTTCGCAAAATATCGTGGTTGAGTTATTAAAATACCTTGTTTTTACCTTATAAATTAGACTTCGATGTAAGTACTTATCGCAAAAATGTATTTTACAATGTAATCTTGTTATAGAGCTATCTAGTTTCAAAAGAGTTTAGCTATTAGGTATAGTTTCTAAGACCTCATTTCAAAATGGATTCGTATATAAAAGTATGCATTACGTTCTAATATTACACATTTCACACATTACAAGAAGATTAGTATCAAGTATTAAGTTGACACTAGTTTGTAAACCTATTGTGAAACCGCATTATACGGCAGTTTCGCGCCGCGCCACGCTGCTGAATTCCAAGTTATTGCGGCCTTTAATTTTAAACTAAATAGAGTTTTTAGCTTAAATTATTAATATAGGTGACTTCCATCTGCTTCCATTAATTTCAGATATTAATACACATATAACATTAAAAATAAAATATCATGCCTTTTTACTGCAAAATCATGAGGCAACAGGAAAGTTTTGGAAATTAGTAATTACTTACCTATCAAAACTTCTCAAATCATCAATTTGCATTCATGTTTAATAAACCGCACCGTTGGAACATTAATAAAATTTTAGGTGAATAAGTATAAAGTTTGCGTAAACGTAAAAATCCTTAATAAGTAGCATTTTAAAATATACACGGCATTGGTACTTATAGATAGATAAATGTAATTCAAGTCATGCAGCAGTGGACATCCGCTAATGATATCCCTTGACGGTCGTTAGGACAGAATCCTCGTTTTATTTTTTCCCTTGAGTGATTCAGTCAGCGAGTTTCTTTTTTCCACAGTTCTGTTTTTACGCGGCCGTTGAAAATCCGTCATTGCAACAAACTGCCGAATTTGATACGCGATTTTTTTAAATTAAATAGTAACGGGCTCTTCTTATTGTTTATAACTATCATTAATTTAAGTTCAGTGTACATGACGTTCTATACTACGTGAAAACAAGTATTCTATTTTCAAAATGTTTGTGGATTAAAAACTATTCTTTAACAGATTTCAGATGTTTTATTTCGTTTAAGAAATAAGAGAAAGCTGTGTTAAGATGTTTGGTTTCTACTTATATTTTTTTGTCATTCTGAAGAATAAAATAAATCCTTTTATTGAAAAAGGTACTTTTATATTTGTGCGTTTAAAGATGATTGATTTCGTAAGACCACACGAAGGATTCGATTTAGTGTTAGTTCAGTAAAGATAGATCTGTCCCGTGTGTGAGTTCCACTTCCACTTAAGCCGTGCGCTCGGTCTGGCAGCGCTGGAATAACACAAAACGGACACCGGCAAATCCAACCCGAGTCCCGGATTTGTAACAAAGTACGGCTTATTCCGCTCACTTCTACATAATATGGTCGAAACACTTGGAGCGCAGATGCCGACTGCAGACTTTCAATGTGGTTTCAATTTCGTAACGTTTCTTGTTTGAGATTTGACAGATCTTAATAAGTAATTTTGCTTACGTTAAGCGAAGTTTAGATTAGCAAGAAAACTTACAGAAGTTATCTTACACAAGGGATTTTTACCGTATAAACGGTTACAACAAGCTGAATGCTGCAAATTTTGATGCTTGCAAGACTTGCAGTAAATCGTATTTGTATAAAATTATCAAAATATTGCCACTAGTGTAATCCCATCTAAAAGTTCTTGCGCAATGTATTGCTGCGAGAACTTGCTGGTCTAAACACAGTTTACCGTAGATAAATGAGA
This sequence comes from Manduca sexta, assembly GCF_014839805.1. Classification (NCBI taxonomy): domain Eukaryota; kingdom Metazoa; phylum Arthropoda; class Insecta; order Lepidoptera; family Sphingidae; genus Manduca; species Manduca sexta. The sequence goes on from NC_051140.1 coordinate 14,085,939, forward strand.
ATCAATTGCGAACTTGAATTTATATCAACTCAATAGTACAATACCTAGTAAAATTATTTGTTAATTGTACATTCTAAAAAGTTAAAACACTCCTGTAGAATAATAAAAATAAACTCAATATAAAACAATTGTTGTTTTGTAACTCTTAAATTTATGGCTGAAATTCATAGTCAAATATCACGAAGGGATAGGCACTTCTTTACAGCCTAACAGCGTAAACGTATATAATTAAAAATCTTTCCTGGCACTTGAATAAAAATAATATTTTAATTTTATTAAATTACAAAAATTATTATTAAACCATTCAAATACAAGTACAGAGACTATCATAGTGAAGTGAATTAATTTGTTTTACTTTTCACCAATATGGGGATTGTCAATTATTATTTTTAAGAGATTTTCCATCTAAACTAAATACAACTGAGAATTTTAATAATTCAAAAATAGTTTTCAAAATATGATTAAAATCATTTCGCGCATTTAAATTGAAATGCAGATGTGAAGATTTTTAACGTTGAGTATTCAATTGTTAACACGGTACAATATAATTTGTAAGTAGCAAAAATTCACAAATAAAGATGTTTTTGCATCTCGTTAAACACTAATCCAACGAATGTTAGGCAACAGAGAAGCCACATGCAATGTTTAAAATCCGCGCGATGTGTTTGCTTTCATTAAACACACAGAAGTTTGGTAACACACAAACAATACGAGTAAAATATGATGATAAATGGCTGTTCAATTAAATATATTCTTTTATAGCTTATCACAGTATAATGGACTTTTAGATAATCGATATAGATCTATAAGTACTACTTACATAGACAAGCATAAACAATGTAAGTTTACAGTTTACACTAGATCTTTAGATAACCTACATTCGCATGCTTCCAATTTATTAATCATAAATTCATTCTCTAATATTATTTACATTACAGTAAGTACTAAGAAAATAAAACAGCGAAGCTTTTTTTATAGTTGGGTTATGGGCCCATTCTAGTCTTTTTTCGTCATTGATGAAATAAGTAAATAGAAATTAGTAATTAGATTGAAAATTATGAAGTCGGCACAATTATGACGATTCTGCGTGGGTATAATGTTATAATCTACTTACTTTTTGCATAAAAATTAACAATATTACAAGCACACTTTACGACCTGAACCTTTAAGTGGCCTAAAAAGTAAATCCGCTTTGTAAGTTTCCAATAGACTAAAGGGAGGACGGGCCCAAAATCTTGATGGGATCACTGACCTTTGACGTAACTCACTTTGGTCTCGAGAGGCGATCCTATGTGTGTATCGAATACTAAACAGACCATCAGATTATATTCCAATAAATTCTCTTTAAACAAATGACCTTCATGATCATATTTTTATTAGGTCAACCTTTTATTTAGAAAACGATGGGCAAATATATTTTTAAACGGTATAAAAAATTCTAAACTAACGGCCAGTTTTACAAGTTTAAAGTAAATTTTATTTAATGGTTATCGTAGTTACAGCTGATGGAAGTTGTACACATTTTATTATCAATTCTTTTAGAGCATAGATTAGAGTGTGCATTTTGTATTTGGTCGGCTTATGCATATACATATGTGACGAGTAGCATTTACTCAGATATTGTGGATAATTCTAAAATCAAAAGTTATTTTAGATTATAATATAAAATAACGTGTAAAGGCATCAGCTATTTTAATTTTATATTTAAATCACCAAGTTTATTATCCAGGCAAAATTAAAGTTACTTTTAATGTTTCAGATAATCAAAAGAAAGAAAGAAAGAAAAGATTTTATTATTGCACACAAACAGTATAACGTGGACATAGTAAACAAATAAAGAATAAAAACATAAAAATTAAAAAGAAATGTATTATACCTATTGTGCCAACAATAGGAACCCTCATTCAGCTTCTTGCTGCAGTACCAGTCTAATACTGCAGCGCTGATTTTCAATGAGGTACCCCGGGTGACATACGGACACTAAGTAGGTGTATTACGCAAGTGAAGATAAAATATAATATAAAATATACAAAAAATGTCATAGTCTTGTCTGTAGGTAATTTATATTATTTGTATGGTTACTACTTTCAAAAATAGACAAATATTATATTAGTTCGTCTGTTTCCACTAAACTCAGGAGCGAGTAGACAAGTTTTGACGGAGTTTTCACTGACAGGAGCCGACTTTTAATGAATACCTACTTGTTAAAATCATGATTCATCATCATCATCATTTCAGCCGGGAATCGTCCACTGCTGAACATAGGCTTGATCATAATTATTTTTACTAAATATTTATGGTTCCAATATATTCCGATATCGTGGATAATGAATGGTCGTATAGTTAAAAACGGCGTTTTTTTAGGTAAGAGACTTTTCCGTAGGGGGAGTTGCGGCCAAAACTTGTTGTAATAATACTAATCACAAACTTTAAAACTGAAACTGGAGTGCATATTTTAAACTAAAATATTTCCACTGAACTTTAACGTTTAATTTTGTCAACTTTATTGCTACCAACATGTATATCCGGCATTATAGTTGGGGCCAAGTGAAAACAACGAGTTGATAGCATTTTTGTCTTGCCTTGCCATCGCTCGGTGTCGATTATCTAGTTGGATGAGTAAAGCCAACCGCCGTCATGTATGGAACTCATATGGCGTAGCTTGTCACACCTCGCAGTGGGATCACTTGTGTCACTTATACACAATAAAAACTGACAACGTAGGACCCGTGGGCAGGTCCACAAAAATCGACTATATTGGCCTTTTGCATTAGTTTTATTCAAACTTGCTAAACGTCTAGAAGATAGCACTCGTCTTATCCACGCTCGCATTGACCTAAGCTCGACCTAATAGAGACTATAAGTGGCATAAGGTTGTGAATCCTTTAAGGTTAGGCATACATATCCCCGGTTATGACGTTAAAGAATTAGTGCATGTTCCCGCTGCTAATAAAACACGTGCATTGCTCAGGATTAGAATTTGCGTTCGATGTGGCGATACGCTCGTTCCCCCGGTCGGAAATAAGCTCGACGAAGCCGGCGAAGCCGTTGCATTTAGCTTACATTTTATGTCGTCGCAATAACTGTTCTACAATGTTGGCAGTGTAATTGTTCATGATATTAATAGACCAATCGATATGAGGTGTTATCAGTGTCTATTGTCTTGTGATAAGTATAAAGTAACATAAAACATTACTCAGAAGACCCGCTTCTCCGTTCTTTTCCAAGCTTTATTTAATTTATATCGTTACATAATTAAGCATAATACATAAAAAGCAGTATCTTATTCACACACATACACGCCATTTTCTCCGAAGGGGTGGGCAAACAACCAACTAGAGCACTCACTTTCCACCGTCTATATTTCGTCCTATGATGTGATCAGGAGCGAGCCTATCACCACATTGGGCACAAATTCCAGACTCCGGGCTGATACTGAGTAGAAAAATCTAATATCAATTTGCCCAATCCGGGGTCGAATCCAAGACCTCAGCACTGCAGTCATGCCGTGATACAACTATGCCACCCAGGCAACTATTATCTTAAACGGAAAGGGATATTTTATAATTATTTTTGTAAATCTAAATGTAGATGAAGTTTCAACTAGCCCCCTTTATAGATGGCAGCAATTTTTCACTATAAAAGTAATATAATCCAATTTGGCGGCTTTGCATCGCGACAGACTGCCACCAATTACTGGCCTGGCAATTTGTCCTGTCAGTCTGGCAGACATGTACCGCGGGTAGGAACTTGACACCATAACCGCCCTATGAAATTTACACACATATGTATATTATATAGCTTATGAGTATGACTATACATACCTACCTATTACATTTAGGCAAATAGGTATGTTTATGTTATTAATAAACACGGTTATCTAAAATTGTATTGTTATATCACATCGGATATAACATGATTATGGATGTATGATGCGTTTTACATAAAAGTAACGCGCGGAATATTTATATTATTTTCTAATGAAGCAGTATCGCTCGCTTGATAATGGCGAAGAATATTACAAATGCTTTCAACTTTTCCATTCTATGTAAAAATTTTGCAAGATACAATAGAATTTTACATCTTTTATAAATCTTACAGCATTATAACCACAAATATCATTCAGTAAGTTTCCGGACAAAATTGAACAAAGGCATGCTTTCTAGTATTCAATTCAAGAATGCCTGATGCTCCGTGATCGCTACAATGACCTTAGTCCTTACGGCTGACTAGAAATCATATGACCCATTTGATTAATGTAATACCCTCTATTCTTCTATACTCCACCCATTTTACAATCAATATAACATCTTTTTAAAATGATATTAGGTACTTCGAATATCAGAATGTACATACGTAATATAAAATATAAAATTTTACATCATATAGTAACCACAAAAATAATATTGCTGTAGAAATAGCGTATCTACCACTAAGGATATTTCTTATTTGCATTTTGACTCTGACAAATATAAAAATCTGTTTAAAAAAGCTATATTTTGGATCGTAAAAGGTAATATCTGACTAATGGCTGGTCTCAATATCTTATTGAGACATTACAAACAGTTGAAACGCTTACTTTTGGCGGTTATCTGTGTTTTTATAAACTAAATATATATTATAGAACTATTTATCGGAGTAGTTAACTATTTATCGGAGGGTTGAATATTATTACCGTCATTGGTGTGTTTTTGCCGAATAAACGTAAATCGCGCAATTGTCATTATAATAATCAATTCAATATGTTATTTAATTGATTTACTTATAATAGAATATAATAATATTTAAAAGCATTATAGTTGAGAACATGAAAAGTATGCAATATATATTTCTTAAAACATAACTAGCAAAAGTAAACCACTTCGGCGGGTGCACTCACAATTTTTTTATGATATTGAAACAGCAGTAATAGTCAACGTAACTGTTACTGTCGAGTTGTGATAGTCCGGTTGAATGTTAGTAATTCATTGATACCGGCCGTGAACTTGCCTTTTTTAATTAGTAAATACTAATTTCGTCGCATTTTTTATTACCGACAACAACCCTAGCATACTGTAAGGACTACATGAGCGTTACTAATTAAATGTTTTCCTTATTATCTTTATTTTATTAAATACCGGTCACGTGGAAAAGTACAAAGATTTTACAGAAATTTTAGCACAAAGATATGGTTACGATTGTGAGAATATACATGCGACACGCCTGATCTGCTGGCACGATGCTCTGTTCTTAGATAACATTATAGTGCATGTTTGTAACCGGCATAAGGTTATTTCTTGAAGGCATAAATTACTATTTATATAAAATAATTTTAATTATTCTTCTTCATAGTTGTGTACTTTTGACAGAGTTGTCGCGATGGTCATTCGTGGAAAGTTGTTGGCGTTGTCAATCTTCTCGGCGATAATCGCAAGTCTTCTAATGCTTCTACAATTTTGTCGGTTAGTCTCTATCATAGATCTACTCTATCATAAACTTTAAATGAGGTACTCTATTCTTAAATCCATTTTTTATATAACTCAGCTAGCTGTCAGCGTCTCGCTGATCTATTTCTATCCATCTTTCCGAGCACTAAGATGAGATCCTCCGGTCCGCATTGAGTTTAAATAATCGAATTCAATCTAAAATCGGATCAACTACGCTTAGTGAAAGTGTTAAAATAATAATTCTATACCAATTTCATTTGGTTTGAATGTTGAATTTATTTCTACTTTTAAGGATCGACTTTTCAAACGTAGTTAAAAAAATATCCGTGAAATAATTACTGAATTAATATTAATATTATACTGAATTAAGAATTATAATCTACTCGTTTTACATATCTAAAACAACTATTGCTATGATTCCGTATAAATAATAAGCGTAATACAGTTTTCCCGCATGGACCGCTCATAAACAGACGCAATACCACACCGAACTTTGAATAACACGCCACTACGCTCTATTAATGCAAAGCACTGTCTAATAATGCATTTCACTACATCTACTTATGCCGGTTACCTCGTGTGTCGCTGCACGTAGGATTATCTATCGCCCAAGATACTGGTGCAAGCCAGGAAATTTATAATAATATTTTTCACCAAAGATTTACAAACATACTCCCAGACAGCTTCTAAAAGCTTCGGCGTATCAACTTCTACAATAGGTTAAAATGAAAAACAAACTTCCTACTTATTCTTCAAGTTTTATTAAGTTTTTATAAGAATATTAACTTAAAGTTACAGTCACAATAAAAGTACTTGAATTTATAAAATACTTATCTGACTCACCTTGTTATGAGAGTGTATTATAGAATGGGAGTAATCTATACTTATAAGGAATAAAATGTTAGTGTAAATAAGGAGTTCTTCGATATTGTTTTTTAATAAATGTAACTGTTAATGAAAAAAAATTCTTCTATCTTTGGCAATATTTGTTCAAGACGAGGGTACTTTTATATTATTATAATATAAAGAGGTATCTTAGGTATGGTAAAATATATAGAAGTGACGTGGCCGAGATTCTCAACAAAGGCGGGAATGGTATGAAAGGCTTAGCTATCTCCTTATGTCCTGTAGCGGACAGAAAATTTTATTAAAAAGGAATATAGAAATCAATTTCCTAAAATGTTTTGTATGACATGGGTTTTTCTAAACGTATATTACCAACACAAAAATACAGAATCAAGGTTAGCATGTTTTAAATAATTACCTATACCTTAAAATTTGGCATGAAAGGCCTATGGGAATAATAAAGGCGCAAAGTAATAACTTTGAAAGCTATTAAATATAATTAATCCTTTGTAAGTCCCGCAAAATATTTTTTTTATGTTCGTTTCCTCGTAAATATGTTTATTAAACATAAATATTAAAAAGTGTGTAATACAATTATTAGGGCATTGATTTTTCTTTGTATGATTTATTTTAAGGAAGTTTTACAGTGTTTCTAAGAGTTAGAAAAGAACTACATACTAATTACATGTTTCTATAGATAGAAACAAGAAATAAAAATAATAGAAGAATCCTTCTTACATTTTTATGAACAATACCTAATAAAAAATTGTAATATAATAAAATATACCTACCTATACAAAGTACACACATAATACAATAATCTATAAAACCTATATCCGTTCCGAATATTTAAAGAACCAAAAGTTTATTATTATCTTTTTAAGAAGAAGAGGTTTGGAGTGTAATAAGTCAACGTCTGAGGATTTGACTAACGGATTAAAGTCTTTTACAGCTGCGATGAAAATGCATTCGTCTATAATTTGATGCACTTTGAGGTTTTGACAAACATATGGGATGTCTGACGATCTTATTGGGAACTTTTAAATGGTGTGTTTGGAGAAGATGCGGGGTAAGTAATACATTTTTAGCAATTTTAAGTAATAAAATTACTATATATGCTATTTTTCTTCTCTCATAAAGGGGTAGAAAATAATGTTTTCCGTACCTTTCCTTATACACTTTATCATTACTATGATATCAAAATTTAAAAAAAAACATACTTAGCGTAGCAATAAAAACGTGGATATTCCGCGTTTTCTTTTTTGAAAAAAATATCCGTACGTCCAGAAGAATAGGTAATATAACTTAAGAACTTTGTTGTTTGTTTTAAAAGCTATCATGCTAAAACCACTTATAAAATTTAATTACTTAATTGTAGTCAGCTTTATTCTGTGTAATATATAAGGTAGGTTGGGGACAGGCCACTCCGAAGAGATGGGCCACACACGTGGCGCGTGTACTGTGTTATGGGAAGTACTTTGAGAGAATAGGCTGAAATAAATTAGAGTTCAGACGACGTTTTGGCATATTTTTTAAATATTATATTTCCCAAATAAGGCACCGCCTTCAAAAAATATTTACACGCACTGAAAAGATTACATCGCTTGTGTTTTAAGAATATCTTAAGTATTATATTAAGATTAATTCTTTTGAATTTTAATGTTTTTTCGAGACGGTATTTTTCGATATTTCTTTTAAAAAAAAAATTATAAAAAGATTAAAAACAATACGTTTATGTTTTTATGTATATACATACTATATCGTATTTTTAGTTTAACACGTAATAAAACTGTTACATAAAGGTTATGTACACTCTGAGCAAGATAAATAAAATGTGGTCCAGCGGCCGATCCGCTCTCATCAATATCTGCTCCATCGTGGGTTTGTTTTGACACGTTCTTTGTCAACTCTCCATTGTATATCTACCATTACTTACCTATCTATGTAATATAAATGTGATAGTTTATGAACATCAAATATTATTGGATGTTAGAAATGAACGCCAAAACCTCTAACAGATAGGCCGTGGATTAAGTTGCTTTCATCCCGGAAAAATTTACTGTGTGATTTCTATTCCGGGTAAGGTCATACGATAAATAATGCCAGCTGTATTACTTATCATATTCTGAAAATATTATCTTTCAATTTTACTAACGATAATACGCACTTCATTTTATTCATAAGTTCTGTACAGGCTTAATGTAACTCATAATAACGTTTATACAATTATAATGGAATTTAAGTTATAAATTCACTGAAATAATATTGTTCGCAAACACTATAGAGTAATTAATGAGGTTATACATAATTAAACTCTCATGATTGGTTTAATCTACAATATTTTAAAAATATTTGTCGGTAAACATATTGCTCTAAGCATGTACATTTTAATACCAAAAACCGAAACTGGTTATATTCTGGTTTCACTGAATAGCGCTGTCATTGTTATTCAATGTATTTGTATCAGAAGATATACTATATATAGATAATAGACATAATTTCGGATTGACAAAATGCAACACTCATGTATTTTTAGGTATTTATTACTACAATAAACTAATGAATTGTAAAATGTACGAAACCACACATTTCAATTGATAACATGTTTATATCTTTATAATTTGAGTTGAGGACTTGTAAACTTAACATCCCGAGCCGTTCAAAGTGATATTGGGATTTTTAATATCAGCCCGGAATTTCGAAATTGTGCCCGATATGGCGATAGGCTTGCCACCTATCACATCATGGGTCTGAATATACATGACGAAACGTTGGTGTCTTGGTTGCTCTTCTGCCTACGTCTTTAGGAAATAAAGACGTGGTGTGCTTTTTTAAAATAATTTTATTATAATAAAGACTACCTGGTCAATACACAATGATTAAAATCGGCTTGAGATATTAACATGTAAATCATATAATTTCAATGTAAGTCAGAGGTTTTGCGTGTTGATTTACACCAAGAACAAGACTAAGTTAAACTACGTGTATAAGACAGACCGTTTGTGGTTAACTTGTTGATGCGTTTTACAGCTCATACATAAATGTTACACGCAACATTGTTTTCTCTCTGTCATAACACAAAATTAGTAAACTAGTACAAACAATTTACCATTTTGAATTTAACCAGAAATATTAATGAATTACTCACAATATTTCGCCGTAATGCAATGAACAATCATTTGCTAATTTAGCAATTGCCAGCATACGCAATAATTGTGCCGTTATAGTGGAATATACCGATTTTAAATAATATGTATGTACCTACTATGCAATGTGAAGTGTAGTTTTAATTCCTCATATTATTTAGTTATAATTTAACAACAACATTTTGAAAATCTTCTTAAAACATAGATAATATTTATTAATATATTTAGCTTTACCAGGTTCAAAAGTTAGTACGCAGGTAGGATTCATTGTGAGGCTAAAAAGTTCCACAAAGGACCGTTTATACGCATGAACTGAGATATGAGTACATGATTTGAATCTCTACTTATAAGTAATCTCTACTAGTAATTGTGCGCATTTATTGTCATAAGAGCGAAAATGAGATACACACGAATTTAATAATTTCGAGACTATATTTTGTCGTTTTTTTTTATATTTATCTTATTTGTTTGTTGCTAGGTACCTACTAAACCTTAGTTTCCCACACCACGTTTAAAGCAATATGAGCAGGGCTATGGGAATTCGCATCTAGATAAATAAATATTACAAATACCAAAAGACTAAGCATCTCTGTTATTTTTTCAATGCTTATTTAACACTCATTATAATTATTAAACGTCAGCCAGTGTTATAAATGTATTTCGGTTGATCCTAGACATTATTTACACCATTTATATCTGCCTACTATAACAGTACATATCTACATCATAACTTTAGATAAATGACTAGAGAATCTAATTTGCAATTCACGGTCCCTTATTCTCCCGAGGTATATTTTAGCGGAAATACAACTTTTTTTTTTAAATTTCCAAGTCGTTGAGCGTAAGTTGTTTTTCTTAATGAGTAACAATTTCCTCTGTGCACAAACGATTTTTTTTTTGTCATAAATTCTTGAAATTATGGGGGAAGCAAGTAATTCCTTGAAATATGCAACAGAGACATATGGACATGTCCGCCCGCTCATGTAACATATCATAAAATAACAAGCCGATATCCATACATTATAAATATTGTAGAAAAACTTATATGGAGGGACTTCACTAGAGCAACACAAGCCAAAACAACAGTTGTTACAATTTTTGTTTGTCTGTATATTTGTATATGCATCAAACAAAACAATTGCACGGATTCGGATGCAGAATGGGTAGCCATACGTCCTAAAATCTATATGACTTGTATAATATTTTTTACGAAAAACGTTGGAGCAATTAGAAAATGGTGACTACCGAATACAGAGTTCGCAGAGGGTCGACATTTATTCTATTATATTGGCGTTTATAGAAAGTATTGTTTAAGTATAAATATGGCATCAAGCTATTTATATTATGATATAAACTGTGTCAATGTGTGCTCAACGAGGTTGAAGGAGATGCATGGGGCCGTAACGTGGGATTAACTCGTATATTTTTTACTCCATTTTGTAAATTATCGTTATACCACTGTTTTGTTTGAACGTTGTTATGAGTGACAATTATGGTATTTTAGTATTAATACAGTGGAATACGCAAGATTATTGCATTGTAGTCGTATAAATTTCTTTACGTTGGTACGTGTGTCATTGCTTCCTTTGGGGATGGAATTTCGCAAACTCTTAGCGGATGCCCGTAAGTGTAAAGAATTTATGCCTGAGCATTCTTTAAGTGAGTGATATATCAATATTATAATATTGGATATATTTGCTTTTGAATTTATCTATAATATTTTTAGACAGATAGATATATTGTTTAGTCTTTAGGGCAGTAAAGACAAACTTGCATGAACGTGAGGGTTTAGTATGCAGGTACCGTAAGTATAGCGATTTATCCTGATATAAATGTTGGCCGGTAATAACCATACGTGTGTTTTATATAGCATCGTAAATTCATACGAACTACGTTTTAAAGTGTAACAACTCATCGTTTCATCTCCACTGTTGTTTACAGCAAACATGAAACCGCACCAATTAATTCGGAATGCACACGAGCAGGGATTGTGACGTATACATATAATATAACGAAATACTTAAAAATAACAATATTCTTAGAGATGAGTACATCCCGTTTTAAATTTACAGAGAAAGTATCATTCACAGAGGTTGTAAAGCCCGTTCTTGAAATCCATGATACAAATAAAATATTCTATAATAATATTATAGGTATTTGAAATGATATAATTTAAATACTTTTAACCTAAACGCAATAAAAGTAAATGCTTGGGTTTTCAGTTTAATTAAATATATGCTAAGAAATGCATGACAAAAACATGCAAAAATATATATTTTGATTCCTGAACTATGCACCACTCTCTGTCTAAACGCAATAAACTCAAAAACTACCGAAAGGATTCTTATACAGTTTTCATCAATGTACGGAGTGATTCAAGAGGAAGGTTTGTGTATATAATTCATTTATCTTTTGTACAACAGAAAAAAATGGTATATGTAAGTCCTCTGCTAACCGTGAAAAACTGGAGGTCGCTAGTTATACAATTATTCAATACAAAAATAGTAATTCTACAATTATCTACGTAGCTATTAAAGATATATTAATTGAATTACGTGTTCTTTAATTTGTCGTAAACCTATATTTTTATTATTATTAGAAATTCCATCCACGCATTAGAAAGAATAAAACATACAAAGGGTTAACTTTTAATATATCCCCGCAACATTAATATTTCTGCGCGTCAGTTTTTTAGATAAGCATAGCGTAACATTTTATACATCAAGGTAATCCGTATCCTTGTTTATACGGTTGCAGCAGTAATCTCACAGGAAGCGATAAAGAGGGCCTGTGTGGGCACGTCAAAACTTGCAGCTTCATTCCCTGCTTGTGGTAGCTTTTATGCTTTGATGTAATTGAACGTTAGGCCGGGTAAATACGCACCAAGCGGAGGCCTGACTTATCCGATGCCGGGCCGAGAAACTTCCAACTTTAGGCTTATGTCGGTATTTCAAATTCCCGTCTGTTTAACGGACCACATTTGAGCGCTTTGAAGATGTATCTTAGATTTATATTCTTAGGATGTTAAACCACTAGTATTAGTCTGCCGTCATGCTTATATTGGAATAAGTTTAACAATTGTATACTTAAGTCGTATTTAAATACGGTATGATGTGTATTATTTTATTTTTGCATAATTTATGGCATCAGTATTAGTCCTGCAATTTGCATCATGAGGTTTGAATTTAATTGCATTTTCAAGGCTCAAAGCCACATTAATTAGTTTTGCTGGTTAGAAAAAAGAGGGACACATTCAAAGTGAGTAATTATAACTTGGTAATATCATATGCGATACACTGAACTGGACTTTATAATTACTAAGAATTATATTTTATTTTTCTAGAATGAAGTTATAAAAGTATCCAGATATTCAGGATAAAACCTAATCTGTATACATACAAATATATTATACAAGACTTGGTTGTAATGTGGGCGAAATTTCATAAAAATATTTTCACCGCTATTCTAGTTAATCTACTTCTGATTACCATCCAAACATATTAAAAAAAATATTATATAATCTAATAATATATAATATCCGCCCTGTATTATATACTGCCGCACTGCTGGGCACGGGCCTCCTCTACTACTGAGAGGGTTTGGGCCATAGTCCACCACACTGGCCTAGTGCGTATTGATAGACTTCACACACCTTCGAAATTCCTATAAAGAACTTCTCAGGCGTGCAGGTATCCTCACGATGTTTTTCTTCACCGTTAAAGTAAGCGATAATTCACAAAAAATACACACATAATTTTAGAAAAGTCAGAGGTGTGTGCCCTTGGGTTATGAACCTGCGGACATTCGTTTCGGCAGTCCGTTCCACAAGCAACTAGGCTATCGCCGCTTTATAAAAAAAAAAAACATTCCTATTTATAATAAAAGGATCAATACCAATTGTGTCCTATATTAACTGAATAACATATTCTCGACGTTATAAATAAGACACGATGGTGTAATTTTAATGAGCCAGGAAGCATTAGTTCGCTGCGAAGGGCCCGTGAGAGGGGCCGATGACTGTCGAAGAGGTCGTGATTGAGCGCTCCCTCCAAGATAGAGCAGGGCTCGCTGTCGAGTGCAAGGCCCTCAGCACATTGCTTACTGAAGTTCATCGTTTAAAACACGTAGCAAAATTGAACTATATTCAGATACAAGTACAGTGTACTTGTACTTATTCTAAATCGATATTAATATATAAAGCTAAAGAGTTTGTTTGTTTAAAGGCGTTAATCTCAGGAACTACTCATCAATATTTTTTCCCCTAATACGAAACTACGTTTTGTTTTTTATCCCTGGAAAATATATATCCCGGAAAAACTCTATCATGCACGCGGAGCCGCAGACAAAACCTAGTTATGATATTACTATTTGACAATGTATCCAGCCTAAGTGATTGGCGATATGAGACTTAACAATTCGTCTCTGGTTGACGAACGCATTAGACCGACTCGGAGTGCCTGTAATTTATAGTTTTGGATGCTCTGCTACTGTTTTCCGGTAATATCTTATCGATCTGGTAATTATACTAAAATACAAAAAAGTTTCACAGTAGTAGTTTCGTCTACTACACGAATAGATCGTTTGACGGCTCGCATGCAGCTGTTATTCAGAAATCAACGCGAAGTAACAACTTTAAAGAGATCAATCTATGTTAACCTATATTCAGTTATACTGCGAACAGTAATTTATAAGTTTCAAGCTGCGTTTTTTCTATAAGAACCTTGATCTACAAAATCTTATCTATAAAAATTCACGTAAAATATAGAATAAAATATTGTTACAATACATTACTAATGTAAAATTTAATCCATTATTAGGATTATTTGAACATTTCAGAATTCGTAAAAAATTTACACATTTCTTGGAAGTTCCAACTTCCATATACGACTATAATCTTGCATCTTTAATATCTGAACAACGTTTGTGTATAGTGATAAAACTATGTTGTCAAAGTTGTATATTGGTCTATTCATTATCTTGAATGTTCTACTTTGTGAAAACACAACTCAGCGTAACACAGCTTAGTATTGCTTGATCATCTTTAGTTTTGTGTATCTAGTTGACGGTGGATATATAAAACAGAAATTTTCTTTGAGGCCATTTCATTAATGCAGCTTCATATTCTCACGACTCCACTGCGCCTGATGGTAAGTGGAGTAGGGTCCAACAGAAGGTGAGAAATGATTACCTGTTGACAGTCGACCCAATTATGTTAGTCTGTTGGAACCGGATATACACAGGATAATCCCGGAACTCGACACACTTACATGGGCCAGTATGGCGGGCTTTAACACCTTGTGTACGGTGGTCGCTATCCGGACGGATATAAATATATCCTACTACCAAAAAAAAATATTCAATCATCATGCTGTACACCATACCTAAAACTCTTAGCTTATTGTCGACATAGACCACTGCACTGTAAAATCAATAAAATATAACATAAATGTTTTTAAAGGTTTAAGTTAATTGAACATTCGCCAACAAAAATATAACACGCTTCATGCATAAGGTTTTGTGTGTTCTAAAAAAAATACGTTGGAAATACGCGAGCCCCGTAAGCGGTTTAACTTTTCACTAACTTTTTACTCTACATGAATTTATACAAAAGCCAGAGACGGCGATAATGTCTTCCATTTGTTAGAAGACTAGAATTACAACCGCCGCTGACGACACAAAATAATAAAAGGATTGTCTTTGTTGGTAGCGAGAGGGATACATTTTATGCAGCCGCTCGGCCAGCGCACTGACATTTCTGTTGTATAATCACCCTATTGTACCCTTTCTACCTTGTCGCCACTTCGTGACTTTAAGTGTTTTAAGGGTTTATTACTCTTTATTACCCCATTCTTACATGATTTAAAGCTTTTATTCTTGATTTGTTCATTTTGCGGTCGATGATAAATGACAATAGATAAATAATTACTGGAATATATGTAGGTCTGATAAGTATTGTAATATCAATGAATGTGAGAAAATATTTTTTAACCTTGATATTTAAATAAAACAAAAAGGTTACACATTTAATTCAAGCGATGAAGGCGATCGAATGGGTATTTAAAAATATAAATAAAATGGACGACATTTTTCAATATTTTTGAAACGATTTAAATATGAGATATTCCGATGTGTTCCGAGAGCTGGTATTGACATGGTAATAAAACAGGGAAGGTAAACAGAATGAAACTGTTTCCGTGTTTGAAATTGTTTTGCTACCGAATACAGTTTAAAATTACAATAGTAAACCTCGTGCATGATCATCGGAATAGTCCAGATATTAACCAACCAACATGACATATGCGTTTATAGCAAGAAGTCGGGTTTGGAAATACTGCTGAAGGTGTATTTTTTACTTATATATCAATAATAATCTCTACGTCGTAAAGACAATGATGGTAATTGTTATACAGCCGTACAAAATGACGTTAATTAAGAAATTGATACCCTAATTTTTGGCGGGTGATACTCTTTATCAAAGACTATTATTTTGGGGTAAGTTGGCTTTTCTAAGACGGCTTTTGCAGCCTATGATTTCATTTATATATCTATTATTTCACCCCTTACCTGGAACTTATACATTCAATTCTCTTAACGCCTAAACTGACAGAATTCGCAGGTAAGACTTAAGTAAGACTATAGTTTAAATAGTGTCAGGTCGGTAACAAAACTTGTATCTTGCTTCGCGGAATTCTGGTCTTGAAATTATTTTAGTTTCACGGAAGTGAATAAATTATAGCATATATGCAGATATAGTAAGACTCCGTAAATTTAAATTGTCGATATTTAAATAACCGTAGAGATGGACGCGTCATTTAACTCTAACAGATGCCCATATTCGGTGTTTGAAGAACACCATGAAGTTTAAAGTTGTGAAATAGTAAATAATCCTATGATTACTAAATTTGAGAGTCGTAGTAAATAGTTACGTAACGTTTTACAGTTATCGTAATAAAGTTCTGTGCCGTATCCATTTTTGTGCAATAAAAACAAGCATCAAATATTTTTTTGTCAATTAGAATGAGATTCGTTGGTAGGTTTTCATTCAATGAATGGCAATGTAACTAAAGGACCGAGATAGTATTGGCTTCTCCACGCTGTACTCTGGAGCGCCATCAATTCCAATAGACGCTGATGTCTCGCAACTACTCGCAAGATGTATACACTGGAGTCATTAAATAAAGACAAGATTTAAAAGTTACATATAATATTCAGTAACGTTTATATGAACTATAAAAAAATAATTAATCCAGTCCCATATAGTGACAAGCCGTTATTTTTTTTGTCCTGATATTCCAAATTCCTGTTGCTGCTTACGTGAGCTGTAAAATAAATAATAGCAGCCCTGTATTATATGCTACCCTTTGCTGATCACGGACCTCCTCCACTATTAAGAGGGCTTAGATCTTAGTCCACGCTGGCCTAGTGCGGATTGGAAGACTTCTCATACTTTTATTAACTTGTTAAAGAGAATTATTAAGTACATAATAAGTATTTAAGTTCTCTGATATGTAATAAGCAAAACAGACGTAGTTTCGAAAAGTCTCAGATCTTGGGATCAGTCTTGGGATTTGAATTTGCGGATCATCGTTTTGGCATTCTGTATCATTCCTAACTAGACTATCGAGCACTCCATGGATATTGTAAGTGTATTTTGTTTTCACATATGTACACACTTCTCAGTATGATGCGTTTAATGCACACATGGATTATGTATTCGCATGGCGTAATTTAATTATGAAAGCTTTATTAACAAACAATATACGTGGAATTCATTAATATATAAACTAGTATTATTACTGTTTATAAAGTTAGCAATATGTATTCCTCTCCATTACACAATAATATTGTTAAATTCATCGCATAAATTAAATTTCGAAGCAGTCTACTGCGGGACGGTTGCAAACGCAAAAATAAAATGCTCATTAGAATTAAACCCTTTTAGTAGATAGACTGTCTCATTTTAGAGAGTAGGCGTCTTTAAAAACTGCGGCAAGTGCAATTATTTTTAATTATTTTAGTGTGAATTTGTCTTTTTAAAAAATATGAAAAGGTTTTTAACTTTACATAGTGCTGACATTTATTTTCTACTGTACTGCGGATTTGTACATTGTAGCCAATTATAGCAATAGTGAAATACAGTTTTCTAAAACTGAAAATAAAAAAAAAAAATTGTAGCAACCGTATGTAATAACTATTGTACACATATAACGTGTAAATAAATGTTCCTATAGCGCAGCAGTATATTGTTATAACATTACGATTCTGCGAATGTATTGTGGTAATTGCAAACCATACGATTATTACGGTCTGGGAAATTAAACCTGTGTCCGATCCAACCAAGCTCCGAGAGGGACAAAGTGGTACTAAAAAGGATTTTTCTATAGCAATTTGCTGTGGTCACTGAGTATTAAGACTTTTACTCGTTACTGGCTTTATATAAAAAAAATATGCAATTTATCTTCTTACTCATAACGATATAATAAATACTAATGTTTGGGAAGACGTTTTTTGGTTTGTGATAAAAGAAATGTAAAAATCGCCAACGGTTTGTATGAAATACAAAGGTGGTACAGTCAGCAACAGAAGTCGTTGAACATAATTTGTTTCCAATATTTCCTAATCATTATCATTTACCATAAGTTGCTGATTAATTTAAAAACAAAACAACTTGTCATAATTGAACTACAAAAGTAGCTGAACGCTGTCAAACCATTAACTGCTAAACATTACTAGCGACAATTTTTATGATCTGTAATAAATACAAATGTGGCTGAAATTAGCAAATTCTTTGTTTTATATGCAAGCTTTTTTTTTTCTATTCGTTAAATTGAACCCATCAAGCTTCAAGACACCAATATCGCGAAGCGCAGCGCACCGCGTTTTTACTATAAAAACATTGTCGAATAAATACAACAGTCCAGGATGTTAATTAAATTGTTATTTTATAACATATTAGCTTTGGCTCGCTACTCTGCCCGCGTGAAAAAGTTTTTCAAAGATGAAAGTCGTGCTTTATATTTACTCTGGATAGAGTAATGTAGCTTCCTATTAGTGAAATATTTTCAAAATCAGTTAAGTAGTTCCTGAGTTTAGCGCATTCAAAGAAACAAAGCCTTTAGGTTTATATAATAGTATATATTAAAGTTAATAACCAGAATTATAAATTTTTAAGTATGAACAAAACATCATAATATATTAGAAAGTAATATTACAACATTAATAGGAATAGGTTAATTACATTTTAAACATCCTATTTTATAGAGCACTGGCCGGCTTAAAAACAAATGTGTAAATTCAAAATTATTCTGACAGGAGATTCTCCTCGTAGGTTTCAACGTAAACGTCAGTTTATTTTTCATATTTTTAAGGGTGTACGAGCTTTTGCCCGCGGCTCCACCCGCGATATAAAGTTTTTCGGGCTAAAGTTTTCCCTTATAAAAGTCACGCTATATATTTTCCCGGGAGCCTATGTTCTTCCCAGGATCTCAAACTGTCCCCATACCAAATTTCATCTTAATACGTTGGGTAGTTTTTGAGTTTGACACGTTCAGGCAGACAGATGCAGCGGGGACTTTGTTTTATTATATATTTTTTAGAACTTTTTAAGAGGAACAATCCCGTCATACATCATTGTTGCATAACTTTAACCGTTTAAGCAGCGCACGCAACAGAAGCTCTCAAAACTAATAAATTTTGCCTGTTTTGCAACATGTTTCATTACTGCTCCGCTCCTATTGGTCATAGCGTAATGATATATAGCCTATAGCACTCCACTAACAAAGGGTTATCCAACACAAAATATTTTTTCAGTCTGAACCGGTAGTTCCTGAGATTAGCGCGGTCAAACAAACAAACAAACTTTTCAGCTTTATATAATAGTATAGAAGTATAGATTCAATAATGAGATTCATCAACTAATGCATTGTCAAGTTACAAAATGTTTAGCGACTTTTGTAACATTGAAATGATAACTTTAATCTGTACTCGTCTTTGGTAAGTGATTTGTGGTCCGTTTCAATGTTCAGGTGTTTTGTAAATTAGTATTTGTTCATCGACTTTTGTTGCTGATCGTACACAAAGGTACAAAGATAATCAATTCTGAGATAAATTCGAATATTTTAGGCATTATATTCGTTAAAAGTGCACAGCGGAACTTTAATTACATTGTGAGACTTTCACACAAGTGAGGGACATTTATACCAAATTAATACAAAGTATTAATATCCCCAAAGGGACAGGAAAAGGCGCAGCTTATATTCTTACATTCCGCCGTATGTATTCCGTCCCATGATGTGATAGGGGGTGAGCCTATTGCTATATCGGGCAAAAATTTAGACTCCTAACTAATACTAGACAAACTGAATATTACTGCCTTCCCCAGAGATCGAACCCGAGACCTCAGCAGAACAGTCGAACTAATACAGCTCCCCCAGCGAGGCAGTAATAAAATTTCATTTAAAATTACAATAATAAATCTCAAAATCCGAAAAACTTCCGTGCGAACAACACCATTACAGCGGCGTAGATACGTTATTTACACATGACAAGAGGGTTTGCTCCATAATTCGATACGTTTTCGACACTTGGAGCATTGATGTGGCATAAATGTTCGTTCAATAAGAATCTAAATAGGCGTATGATATGCTTCGGTTATATTTTGTTGAAATGTTTTCTTCGCGTTTAAGTGGCTTCGCGGAGCAAAGTCTCATTACTTACAGCAGAAACAACTTTCTGTTGTTTGAAGTCGAAGAGTAATAGTATCCAGTAAAAAATATACTAAAATAAACTATTGGTTACCTTAAGTAGTGTGGCGATATAACTGGGAGAAAAACTACAAGTTACAAATAATTTTGTTTAAAATTGTGATGATAATAATAAGTTATGAATGTGAGTATGGTATATATTTTAAGGTGCAAATCATTTTAACGTTTTTATAAAGCCAGATAATTAAGAAAGTATGTTTTTACCAAAGGCATTAAACACTATAGTTATTACCGGACATCACGACCAAATTTGTGCTCTAAAAGTTATTATCAAATGGTAAAAATTATAAATCAGGATATGAAAAAAAATAAGTATTTGACATTGATGTCTTTAATATTTTACGGCAGATTGAGTAACCATCGCATGTGTGCAAAATTTTTGTTTGACAACCTTGCCAATGTCCGCTCTATCATCTTAGAAATAATAGAAATAAACCTATAATCTTAGAAATCTTTGGCTATTACTATTTTTTTCTATTTACTATTTTCGCACCATAGATGCAATTTAATAAAACTATAAATATAGTCGAACGAAATAAAAGAAAAAGTCTCGAGAATTATTTTAGAAGAAAATCAATCATTAAACGATTTTATTACTAGTAAACAAGAATTATGAACGAAATTAAAAGATAGGTAACATAATCATATAAGTGCCACAACATTTCTGATTTCCAATGTTTAGATAAATATCATGCATTTAAATGGGTGATTTTTATTGTAACCTCCATCCGCTGTTCGCGAACAATGGTGCTAGCTAATAATTGTGATAGTTGAATAACAATTAGATATGCAAGTTTTGTTACATCAAAAAATATAATTACATAACATTATAGCAAGTTGTCACCATTACCCTGATTTTAATGCTTATTTGTAAAACAAAAGGAGAAAAACATCAATTTATCATCAAAGTTTATGATTCAAGCTTATCATTTCCTCTTGTAATAAAAAGTAAGATACTTACAAAGTTTCACAATGGAATTCGGCCGTGATTAGTTAAAAACAGTTTTGTTGACAAAGTTTTATTTCTAATTTCATTACGAGCCAAAAACGGCAATATTGACTTAAAAGTGGATTCTATTTTGTTTTGCCGACTGAAGAGTAAATTTAATTAAGTCGGAAGGGCTCTTGACGTTTTTTTCAATCTGTAAGGTTGGCCAATTAAAAAGTTGCCGAGACTTGTACGTACCTCGGATAGCGACAACCGGCTGGAGGGTGCTCAAACTTACCCACCAACTGTGCTGGAACATTAGCGAGCTGTAACTACAACCGATGGTAAATAAATGAAATGTTACTCACCACTCCGCAACCACCAATCTACACTTAAAACTTCCCCGAGTACCCGATTTGGATTTCGTATGTTTGTTATTTTTCTGCCACAAACATTTTGCGTGCTTTTGAACGTAAATTAAGGTTTTAAAGTACTTGCTTTATTTGTCTCTACAATCGTATACTAATATTCTTATGAGGTAACTAATGTTTGTGAGCTTCTATGTAGGAGGTTATGCTATAAGTATTTTTTTATTTTACTTTAAATAAATTATGTTAAGGCGGACTCAATGCCTCAAGGCATTCCCTATCACTCAACTCAGAATGCTTATTATTATTTTGTTTATTTATTTCTCGAATGTCTTACGATATTTTTTTTAAATGTATTTAAGATTGCAACTAAGCAATACCCTGTAAGTTAACCCAAATCCACACATAAAAATGTTTAAATACGCATTAATATTCTTTGAAGCCTGCTAGCAAGATTTTAAAGTATACAATGACGCGGACGTATTATAGTAGTCTTAATGCGAAACAACAAAGTTTATTATACAAAAAGCAATTTTTAACTGCAAGTGTAAGCATTTAAGATTACTTGTAGAAGAAAGCTGACTACTTTCTTTCAGTAGAGGCTTCGATAGGGGTACTGCAAATCGCCTTACCGGCACCGGAGCCGAGGGCGGCTGGTCTTTAAATATTTATAGAAGCGTTTTCGCAAACGTTCAGCTTCTATATGGAAAAATCTCGAATATACAAGCTGTCAAATGCGCATATTATTTTATTTCGGTTTAAATTTGTCGGACCCTAATAAAATGCTTAACTCGTATGTACTCTCGTTTTATATTCGCGTCATGTCACCCATAAGAAGATAAACACTGTTTTGGCCCGGTTTAAATGTTTTGGAAATGATCTGTTAGCTTTACATGTCAGTCTGGTTTAGTCGACGTTTATTTTTATAGTATAATAAGAGGTGGTAAGCTAATCGGAGAATTTATGTTGGAATCTATGGAAATGTCTACATATTTTATTAGATTTCTTTTATCGATGAGGCTATCTTTATCTACGCAATTGGACAATTAATATCTCCAATTCCTATCTATCTTTCTATTTAATAAATTGCGTTGCGGGCTACAGATGCATTACTAGAAAATGCGTACCACTGCCGATCCTGGCTCTCAGGAGTTGTAGTGATGGGTGTCAGAGCAGGGAAATCGCGATCTACGCAATTGTCTGTTCAATAATAATTATTATTTACCTAATTGACAAAAAAGGCACACATCATCAAAAACCGGCGTAGCTACAGATTCTTCTTAAGAAGTTGTAATAAATAAACTCATTCAACTGGTATTAGGTCAGCATGGACAAACGGCCAGAGACTTAAAGTATAAATAAGTCGATGTATTATTTGTTCTCTCCTTATAAGTACCCACTTGCTTGTATAATGATACCATTCATGCATACCAGAGGAATCGTTTGTTAATTACTGTTATTATGGACTAAGATGTCATAAGTTTTAGACCCCTCGAAACAAATAACCGTTGTGTATGAAAGTTGTTATATTATGCTACATACGTCTTTGATATGTACCATAAAGCCAATTAGACATTTCTCTTTATGATTAAATCTCCTCCTTATAGATATCCTTATTTGCCTATTCTCTTTTTGCCATTCTGTTATTTTGAGCAGTACTTCGTGGATCAGGGTTTGATTTCCTGAGGAAGAACTTGAAACTTCCGTGATGTTTTTCATTGCCAAATATTCTCTCCCTAATACCATGGGAGGTGTAAAAGCTAGATGAAATATAAAAGTATTAGTTGCGCTCCTTCTACATTTTTGGGGATAGAAGGTTTAAACATATGCCCTGATTTATAACGTATCTTACACAACATTATTGATCTTTCATTACCTTACGAAACCAATAAATTTATTCCGACTCTTAATATAAAGGTATAAATCAAAATTTCATTATTGCACTGTGTCACAGTAGAATAACGTTACTTTGCCTAACAGCACTAATAAATGCACTCTTGCAGTGCACTCGCATTCAATGAGGATTTGAAGTATCGTCCGCCATTGAACGAACAAAATGAAAATTAAATCCTTTTTCACACCACCACCGCATTATTAAACAGCAAAATGAGCTTACTCTGTGTTTTATATCGTCAATAGTTTATATTAACATGTGATGGTATTCTTAATATTTTGTTATTCTTTTATTATTTGGCAGAGACAAATTAAATTATAAATGTCTATTAATGATTAACTAACATTTACATACGTTTTTCATCTAAGTCCTTTATAAGAAATAAAGTCAGGAATACAACATTTATCCGATTTAAAAGTAGTTTATGGCATTCTCCAGCCATTTCACTATTTATTTATTTATTTAATAAAATTAAGACGCAAAACAGATTACAATCAAAATAATAGCAAATTATAAAATATACAAGCACAAAACTAGATTGTATTCCTAAACATACGCGCCCTTATACTAGTTAATTACTTCATTTCAGGTAGGTTTCTTTCTGTAAAGGTCCCAAAATCAAATTTAGTTCCTAATATTGGTTTTAAATTATGTTCTTTCACGAAAGCAAAATATTGTCGAAGTAAAAAGTAGACTACGTAATTTCTTATAAAGACAAACAGGGTGTCACCAGCTTTCAATTCAGGGAGGAAATAAATCTCAAAATTTTAATTCTGATGGGTGCCAAAGAGGAAATGTCATGTAGGTAACTTTAATATGTACATACATACGTTACTATTAAATACTTTAAGTACTACATACTTGTGTTGAATCTAGGAGGCAGGCGCAGCTGCCCTCCCTGCTCTCCCCTGGCGACAGCCATGCACCTGTCATTGAATGTCCCAAGAAAATAGGACCGACCGCTTAAGTCGTTTTAGAGATTTGCCAGTTCAATGGATAGAGATTAAGGAAATAGGTATTGTAACAAGCATTAATATTTCACCGGTGTTTATTAATATTATGTGTATATTTTTAAATGCATTTATATTTTTAAGATGACTTCCAAAATAAAGAGAAAATATATTAAGATGAATTTTTACAATATGCAGCGGTTTTCCATTAAATTCGTCAATGTGTGGTAAAGTGTTAAAAAATACGTTATTCATCGTGATACGTATATTAGGATGTCAGAGAGGCCTCCGGGGGCTTAGTTACTTTGAATTTTTTTCAATGAATAATTCTTAAAGGAAAACAAGAAAATTGGGAAATGTTATGAAGTAATCTTGTTACGCTTGAAAAGATATGAAGAATTATAATCGTTACAGCGAGAATTATTTCAGCTCGCTAATATTAATGTTAAATAATGTATTGGACTATAATATTTTTTTATTATCGTATGATTATTATGATAATGATTAGCTTGTAAAAACTAGGTTTCTAGTCTAGGCGGCATAATCTTACCTTTTACGTAACTTCTGCTGTACTTTATATAAATATACGAAGACAAATAAAAAAAATAAGTTGAGCAAATACCACTCGTGGCTCACCATAGTAAAAAATATTTTTTTAGGGCGAGCACACGTCAGAGCATTTAATTATAACGCTCTTTACTATATGATATTTACTTTTCGTTAAAATATCTAGCCTCCGTCTCGTGTGTTCGCCTGGTGAATTTTTACAGGATATTCCTCGTTAGTAGTTGTTGAAATAGCTATTTTGATCCCTTCTGAAAATATTGAACCTCGTGTTCAATATTCGGTGGATCGAATGCAGCTAACACAAGACTAGTTGGACGTTTCGTTATAATTGGAAAACGCTTGTGTGTTCACACATAAAAAATACATTGTTTTCAATTGAAACATGACTCAGTAAAGAAAACTAAAGACGAGTTCTAACTGCCTTCTACCACTGTCTGTGATTTACAAATTTGAAAGTTCAAAAATGGAAAAGATTTTTTAAGTCACTATTCCCAAGGGCCATAGACTTTATTTTATTCTGCATAACTACGCGCGTGAAGGCTTAAACTGAGCATAAGAAATTGTTCCCTAGTTTATACTACATATTAATCCTTGGTCTCCCTGCATGGCCATTCAGTATTATTTAACCAGATTGCACTGAACAACGTTTATTGCTCCAGCGTTTTACATTGACATCAGACCAATATCACACATTTATTTGAAAAAAAAAAAGAATATGGAATTAATTTTAATATATACATAATAGTTACATTCATGTAATTTCATTTTGTATGAGCCGTTGTATATTATTTTACTTGTGTGATTGATGACAGAAAATAAATCGTTATATATATTATGTATAATTAAAAACATTTGTAATTTCAATTGTTCTGCTTATATTAAAACTGTAATAACTTTGAAATTATTATTACTACGATAAAAAAAATATATAATAAACCATCGATTACAACAGATTGCACAAACGTGACCCAAATGAACCCTCAAAACTTATTTACACAGATTTCCATGTTACAAAATAATAATCCATTATTTAAAAGAATATTATTTTACAGTTAAAAGAAACTAAAGTATTTTACAGTTGAAATATATTTGAACATAAAATACAAACGTAAAGAACCTAATTGCCGCCGGGAAACACTGGGCTGGAATCAATATTTTGGTTGGATCTGAACGAGGAAGGGTGAATTTATTTCGTTGCCTCTCTAGAGGTGCTTAATCGAAGACGCGCTAATTTATGTGTGTCGTTAGTACCAAAGCATATAAAAGAAAGGTATTCACACAAATATAGAACGTTAATAAAAGAGGGTCAACCTTTTATCCGATTGAATAATAAATTAATTGTATTGTTCAATATCATTCCTTAGCGAATGTAAGTGAATGCTTAATATTCGTATGGCTTTCAGTTTGGGGCTATCAACGGTGAATAGCGTATTTTGATGTGTGTTTGACTTACTTTAGGCGAACGAATTTCATTTTCTGAATTGGTTTATGAATTATTTCAACACGTGTAAGAAATTCGTGTTTATTAATAACAAATCAATAATTCGTTTTTGGTAATATTTACGGTTTGATAAATATCACCACAAAAGAATTTTGAAGCCTAGTAGGTATTTCTAATATAGTTTTATTAGAGAATAGATATCTACAAAGTGAAAGCTTTTATATAACGTTCAAAAATTTTGCCTATTTGAATAGGGCTGGCAAAGGAAGAATAAAATAACCGAAACATTTATAAATGTTTATAAATACCCATGAAAAATATTTTGTACAAATGACTTACTCAAGTATATTTTTTGTATATTTTTTTTTAATAATTCTTACTTTTGATTGTTTTATATTATATCGCACAGTATAGTATACCTACCATTTTGACACTATACTAGTAAGATAGACGAGTGCCCTGTCAAGTGTCAGCCCTGGGTAAAGGCACTGGCCGAGCCGGTATACCAGCTACTCTGCGTACGCGACGAGCCGCCGCGCCAGAGTTTACGCAACACGCGCCTTATACTAGTAGTAGTGAACCATCATCATTACAGTGTTTTAGGAATTTTGTAATGGGAAAGGCTTTTCACGCGAGTGAACACGCGGGCCACAATTACTAAATTATAATTTGCTTTTGTTTGACGAATAGATAATGGAACTGTACATTTCGTTTCACAAATTATTACATCTCTTTTGAAGACCCGTTAAGTAATAAAAATAAGTACTAATAGTGAAGCACGGTATGAAGGTACAAAATTAAATTGTGTCGACGTAATTTAGTAGGGGACGCTTCAACATGGAATTTTTATTGCGTCGACATTCCGTATTCCGTACTTGAGTAACAGATTAAGACATATCATTATTTTTTATACTCTTATATTTTTTGTTGCATCCCTTATGGATTTCTTTGATTGGGAATAAAGGACAGCTACAAATGTACGTCAACTACCTGCCATTGATCGCGGGACTTGGCCAATTTGAATATTGAAAATTCCTTCCGAGATCCGCATTTCCAATTTATTTCTGGACAAAATTGCGCCGCAGCGCTTTCTACGGTTAGCTTTGTTAATTTGCTATTGTTCGTTACTAGCCCCGAGCAGGTAGACAGTTTAGAGTTCCAACTTTGGAAAATTCCCGGAAAAAATGGATTTTGTTTGAACACCTTTTCAGTGTACTGATTTAAGCATATTTTCGTTAATGTTCTTTATAGCTCTGATACTCACACTCCAATTTCTTGTTTTTACAAAAAAAAGTGAATAAATGTCATCAACTAATAGTATCGCATTGCCTAACTAATATATATTTATACACTGAAACTCATTATCCATCATGTACAATTTTGTTATTGTTTAGAATCCTTGTATAACATAAAAGTGAAGACAGAAAAAAACAAAGCTTTTTGTCTAAACTCGGTCAAGAAAATTCTGTGCGATTTATGGCAGCGGCTAATAAATTTATTTCGACAAGATCTTGCATAAACAAACCCATTACAAACAACTGCCATCAACAATATCGTCGACATTATGAATTGCGAACCGCGAGCTGAGACCAAACCGTTGTTATAACTTTGTTATCTAGATGTTTTCGTAAAATGTGACAAAATTATTGTAACGATACGATGAATGCTTTGACGTCAAAGTTTTTAAATGAGGATCGTTTGCCTTCCTCTGGGAGGAGTTATATATCTTGTACACCGAACTCGCATGCCATGTATTCTGTCAAGTGTGGTTGTTCCCATTCGAGTGCAAAACTGAAGTGTATAAAATGATTGATGGGGGATATTTACTGAATGTTAATAAACGAATAGTCCGGAACCTGATGCTCTACGCAGTTATGTAATGTGTCAAGGGTTACGCATAAACTATGTTAAGCACCGCGTTATGCCACTTGCCCCCATTATTTTCCAGTGAATAAAAATAGTATCTTTCTAGTTAGAATGTTTATGACGAATCAGATAGAGTTTGGTTTAAGTAATGAAATAATAAACTATTATTTCTATAAACTTTATGAGAATTATGAACTTAACAAACAAGGATTTTAAATAAAGAACGAAATTGAGTACGGAAATAAAACTTTAATACACGTACCGTATAAAATATTCCAAGCATATATTACGAGATTGATGGGACGAGATACAAAATTATAAGGCAAAGCAGAAATATAGCAAAGTCGCGGTTGACTTCTTACCTTCATTGAGGTAATCTTGTGGGAAATCAAGGCGACCGCGACTGAGCAATCTGTTATTTCTGCACAACACCACCATAACTAGATCTGTTCGTTCCTGCGCAGTGTTAGGAATTTTATTTTGCCCGACGGCTCAACGTAAATAGTTAGAATATTAATACACATTTATATGAATAATCCCCCCGTAACTTTTCTTTATATGGATTTCTAAATAGTATAACAAATGAAACTAATGAATTAAATTACTAGTATTACCAAGAAATTTGTTAACACATTTCTTTATCTGTGTCTTTCGGAACAAATAGGTATTATGTCTAATTACTTACGGACGGGTACTCCTGGTGGTGGCATGGAGGATCATGGATTCTCTTTCGATGATCAATAATCGATTGTATACTATATAACAGTACTCGGATCTTATATGCCGTAGAGAATCTAATTTCAGATCATGGCGAACAAATTTACTTACTTTTTAGAAGGTTATTATTTTAGCCGATCTAAATTGAAAATAAAAATCCCGTCAATAAATACAAACTGTGTACTCAATATATTCAAAGCTAACGTGTTTTAAGCTGAAAGAGCTTAATTAATTTCGGCATCTGGTTACCGCGCAGTAAAGAGCAGAACTTTCCATTAGCAGCCATATTGAAGGTGGTTCGAAAATATTTTTTCAGCGAAGTTCAGTTTATTTAGTGGTTTGTCAAACATTTGTAAACAAGCACGTCTACCTCTATCGCAATTATTTTCGACAATGTTATAATATAAATATTTTATTTGAACGACCAATTGGCTGTCGCGCAAACATTTGATATTCACTGCGAGCTGTGAAAGGTTTGTTTATTAATTGGATTGTCGTGCCACGTGTCGTCCCAATGACTGAAAATCGGCCGATGTGAATTGCTCTTAATTCGATGTCGCAATTTCAACAAAATATACGCTTTTTTTTTGTTTCGGCCGCGCTGACATGTTTGTGTTGTATGCGAAAATAAACCTAAGGTTAATTTGTAATACTTTAGGGTTACTAGCTCGCACTGTATCAAAGATATAACCTTGGGATATTCCGTAACAGCTTAATGGATTTGGAAGTTCCGTTTGCATTTCCCATTTTTTATAATAGACACAGACATTGTGGAAAAGGCCAGATCAAAAATATCTGTCCTGAACCGGTGGGAATACCTGAAAAGATTGATGGATGTGTGAGAAGCGAAAGTAGTGCGCCAGAATCGAGCAAAATGGTAATCCATAGTCTTTGCCTACCTCTATGAGATAGAGGCGTGATAGTGTGTATTTTTGGTGTACCACGAATATATCAGATATCGCAACTGTTTTTTCCGGTGTATGCAAAATAGGCTTTCATTATTTCGTATTTTAAAATGTTAAATTATTATTAACTTTTTATTCGACTGTATAAAAAACATTATAGTAACCAGTTAGTTATTCGTAAAAGAAAAAAAAACGTTACAAAAAAATGTTTTAAATGAATCATTGCATTTCTGTTAAATTGCATTTCATTTCCACAATTAGTAATACTGTTTTTTTTATTTTTTGCTTCTCCTCTACGATCAGTGCCCTTATTACGAGAGTAGTGTTAGGGCTGAATTCGCTCTCTACATGTAGTGGCTCTTGACTTATAATTTGGAAACTACCACTTGAAAGTCTCCCGAACGACTCTTACTTTACCGAATTTAATAATGTAAAGCATAAAATAAAATTTTCCATACAATCTTACTCATTTCAAAGCCAGTCGCATTTAAATAATGACTGAAAATCGGTAGGTTCAGTGGTAGGGTTCTCGGTCGGTGAATCCTACAATGTGTAGATATTGAAATGTTGATGCACACTATACAGGGTGTTAAAAAAAATCAGCAATAATTACAATGTTTGTTATTGTTCACATATTGCCCGCTTTCCGCAACAACCTGTATGTTACAGTGTATACGGACATAAGTGTCTGGAACTCTGAATTAACATAACCGTCCTTCAGAAAATCAAGGTAATAACAAAACTGCTATCAGTCAACGACGTCAGAAGAACAATGATTTGCAGCCTCGGAATAGGTTTGATAATAAAAGGTTTGTAAGCAAATTTAGCGCGGTTCTTCTGAATGGTGTTGATTTACTTTTATGATATGTAAATTGCAATAAAATGATTATGTTGTAAATAAATGATTATTGATGTACGTTTAATAGTCCTAATATAAGTTTACAAATCTAAAAAGGTTTTAGCACACAGCAATAAGTCATTATAGTCATTAAAATTCGGACGTCTGTTCGCTATATTAAAGAAACTTGGAGAAACTCATAAAAGTTTTTAATGACAGCCCTCGGCGCCTAAATCCTTCACTTTATAATCTCCGTTTTAAAATGGAATGATATTCAGATAGCGATACTGTACTTGGGTCCTTTGTTTGGATTGTATAACTAACGAAACAAAATTGAAATTAAATCTTTTTAGCTTATAAAGCTACTCATTAAATTGAATATTAAATTCATTATAATTGTAATATCTTTTTAACAAAAATTAAACCACCATCAAAAACCACTAAAATCAAAAAAATATTAAGTACATACAGGTTACCAATTTTGGAGTCGGTGACAAATTAAAGTTTAACTATATATTTCCAAATATTTTACATTAATTTATCTTAACTAGCTAGCAATTTTATTAGTCATTTTTAAAACGGACTATATTTTCCCAAGCGGCTTATAGCACTCACAGATAATGTAGGTTCATATTTTCCGAATTATAGTTCGAGCAATTAGCGCGTTCAAAGAAACAAGTATGCAAAAATTATAGCAATCTGATGTTATTAATATAAATTATTAAAAATATAGTACTCTGAGGGATCTTTATTATTGAAAATTTCACCAGTCTTCGCTGTTTTAATGTTATAAGATGTGCTATTTTTTTTTAAAAAGGGAATTAATTATTAATATTTCGGCAAAATATGTTACGAATGTATGTTTAATTTATGGCATCATTCAAATAATGAATCTTTAATGACATGTATGAAGTCCATAACTTTACCCTTATCATGTTAAATACACTAAAATGGTAAATTATCGTTCTAGTGGTTATATTTCTAATTTCGTTGAAAGGTTATCATGACAATATTACAATGTTACTATAATACTATTTGTATTCGAAGTGTAATTGAAAGAGTTTTGCTTTTTGAACAACAGAATGTAATTCTTTGTTTTTATTTCAGTACCTACATGGAATGAGCTCAATATATTTTGCAGCCTGGCATACGGCAAATCTTCCTTAAAACCATGCAATTTTTTAATGATGTAAACAATCCGCTCATCATGAAACAATTAAACAAGAAGTGTCATTGATTTGTACGATCGGTAAAGGAAGGTAGGTAAAGTTTTCTGCTAAAGCAAATCCTGTTCATTTTGCATATAGGATCAAAGTACACCGACGTTGTATTGCAGTTCACTTTACAATATAATATGCACCGCGCCCGCCGTAGTCGAAGCTCACGTACACTCTCATTTCGTTTGAACGACAATGGCTCGTCCTCGCGGAACATTATCACCTCGCTTGTTTCGTGCACTCGTCGCGTCGCGCTGCACAAATATTATAAAGGGTTTACGATTGACGTTCATTCTCTTTAAAATTAACGTTAAACATTCATTTCGTTTTTATTGTAATGTAAATGCGAATCACGTGATTGGTTTCCAACTTTATGTATAGTAATATACGATTACAAGTACGATATAGAGTAACGGTCCGAAGGTTGGTCGTACAAAAGAAATATTCAAATTAGAATGTTCCGGGTACCCCATCAAGTGAGGAATCGCCATAGTTCTCAAGCGGTCAGCGTAACGACGGTCTGTAGGACCTTCAGTAATTGTTATCCATAATAGGCGGGTTGGCTTCCTTCACCCAAATTCTGCCAATGACGTAAACCCTCGCAGGTAGATACGTTTGATGCCTGACCCCCAACGGAGTTACGGCGATCTTCACAGGTACTTGCTAATTAAACAGTGTTGTCGGTTATGTTCACAAATCCAGGTGGAATATTATTGAAAACGGCAAAATTGATCCGCAAATTCGGGCCAGTTGTAAAGTTTATAGACAGCTCACGAGAGGAGTGCCATGGGAAGGTTCAATAATGTCGAAGGGTTTGGATAACAATGGCTCAAAGTTTTAATTAAACAGCAACATCTGCGGGCCTCGTTACTGATACGACAATTATTGTTACGAGCGCATACAAAAACATATTCGGCTAATGGCCGCGGCCGTCTACGTTATTGGGTTTCGTTATAGTAATTTGTCAAGCACTACGGCTATCGTAAACGAAAACAGGTTACCTACTATTGAATTAAACCCACGTCAGTTCCCAGTGAAAATAAAAACATGTGAAAATTGTTTAAAGTTCAAACGTTGGGCAGAAATTTCACATATTTTTGGTAAAATACTCATTGGGTGCTCAATAAGTTGTAGACAGGGAATATAGATAGAATATAGTAGCGAATGGAAGGCGGTAAATAAAAGTTAGTGGCACTGAGTGGGGGAG
Organism: Manduca sexta; assembly: GCF_014839805.1. Taxonomy (NCBI): domain Eukaryota; kingdom Metazoa; phylum Arthropoda; class Insecta; order Lepidoptera; family Sphingidae; genus Manduca; species Manduca sexta. The sequence continues at coordinate 14,119,018 of NC_051140.1, forward strand.
AGTTTGCGCTGGATGCACCTTATCCTGCCGCTTTACATAGAGCGGCGCAGTTCTGTGTGAGAATCGCAACAATTTTCCGGAACATTTCCGGGCGGGCTAACGAACGGAAACGCAGGGGACGCGGCCAATTGCCGGATAAATGCACCTCAATTACTATATTGCGGCAACATTTTTCCTCCTAATGCCCCTTTGAATTTTTACCGCAAATCTTATTTATTATTTGACGGTTATCGGATTTTCGTTATACCCGGTAATGCTTGATTGATGGGAACGTTTTTCTATTTGTTTTTCAGAGTTTTAACGGTTTTGGTGAAATATAAATTGATCCACGTTTACGTCACTTTAATTATTGTTTGCCATGTTAAAATATGCCGTATCATTTTTAGAATCAAAAATACCATACCACGCTGGTTTTCAAAAAAAGTGATTAAACTGGACCATTTATGCCGCATAAACATAGTAGGGAGCTTTTCTTAACCAAGCATATCATTAGTATTTATACGCTCAAAATCCGGGCACATTATAATAAATCATTTTTACATATTTTGTTTTCAACCAGTCTCCACACACGTGTGACAAAGAAATCCCTCCCTACTCGACTACATTACTTAGATATCCTCTACGGGTTCGAAAGTATTGGCACGTAAATAGTGTATATTACTAATCCTAGGATGTCACGTTCTTTGTCCCTCTGAGAGATAGACGGGTGTCAGTCTCTATTGGGGTCACCCACTTTTCGCCGGGATTTATATAGGTCCCAGACGTGATAGCAGCATTATCTAATTCAGGATTTACTTCGGATTACCCCCCAGTAATGTACTATTGTTGTGAGCCACGAAGATAATTTGATAATAAATTCATAAATAACACGAAAAATCGGCTTAAGATGGTTCTTTGTATACAAATTGCTATATTTTTTTTTAAAGTGAAAATGGTTTCGTCCGCCGCTTTTCTTTTCAAAGGTCGTTTCGATTATTTATTACACCACTGTCTCATACAAAACAGCAGATTACTGTTGCCTTTCATAATCAAACATATAATAAAAATAGACTTACTTAAAAATAATCATTGTAAAGTTTATAGTAATAATTTTCTACACTAATAACATGATACAATTACTTAACCGATGCCCGAAATCGACTTACCGGTTCATTTCTACCAATAAAAAGAATAAACTCCTTTGTATTGAGTTTGTGTTCAGTACAAAGAAAAATGTATTTCTCATAGCAGTTTGAACTTGACAAATACAAGAAGAATGTGCGAGCATTAGGTAAGGTCGTTATTTAGGTCTCAAACTAGTCGGGCAAGCGTACTGACTAGCTATAGTGACTAGTGACTAATAGTTGTACGCTCAAATATATTTGAAAAGTATAAATTGTTTTTGACCTAAATTGCTGAGGAATGTATCAAAATTAAAAAATACTTTATTTAATAACATAAAAAGTTGTTTATTCAATTGATTATTTTGTATTTTTTTACAAAATAATTAAATTATTTTAAAAATCAATCACAAATGAATCTATGCTCGTAATTTAGTTTATCAGACGTTAAGCCGGGTATTGCTAATAAGACTGTTTGCATTACTATTTCACCTAATCAAAATTTATAATTTAGTTCAGTCATAAAGAGTAATTGAAGTTCTTTTTTCAGAATTTTGCTTTGAGTTTCATTCCGCGATCCAAAAAACTTTCCTAAACGACGTCAGCGACCTTTAACTATTAAGGAATATATTTCGGATTTCATGTGTAATTAAATATAAATAGAAACCACTGTCTAAAATACTTCTTTTCTGACATTGTCGTTTAAAATGTTTTTATTGTACCTGTAATACAATTTAAAACTACGAGCAGTCTAGTACTACATTAATAATATATCATTTTGCAAAAATAGTTATAAAAATATATCCCATTGTAAAAAGAATAATATTTCAAGTTCGCTATTGTCATTTCAGAGGCATTCTATTTAATATATTCGTCCGGCGAAGGAAAATAAAAAAGTCGGAATTGCGCCTAATGTGCCTTTAGAATGTTCCATTCGGAGACAAATAAGTTGAAATAAACCCGCCGAGGTAACACAGGTCGCGCTCGCGGGCTCCGGCTCATTATTCTTTCGCCCGCTCCCTTCTAAGTGACTTCATTGTCGTTCTCACTTCCTTCCCTTGCCAAGACATAATTTCAATTTAGGGCCTTCATTGAAAAAATGCTCGTTATTCACACGCTTGGCTTCACGGTCACTTGTTACATAACAAATCAAATTGTTTAAAATAAATATAGAAATTTATATTAATGAAAACAGTCTGAATCAGTTGAAGTGATAATGCACGAGCGCTATACTTCGCAAGCAAAGTTTGGTAGAAATCGAGTGCGCGCGAGATATTTATGACTTCCTCTCCGCTCCCAAGCTCTCGAGGTTCAAAAGCTAATAAAACGATGTCACATAATGCAAAATTTTATACAAATCTTGGACAAATTTTAACTTTAGCTTTAATCCGTTGAATACAAGTACGTTTTGTATAAAAAGATTTAAATAAATTGCATAAACAAAATATAGAACAATTTATCTCTTTAGATATTAAATTAAACTCTACATTTTATTCCTTATAAGGTATGTAATAAAGAATCATCCAAATTCATTTTCTGCTGTCTACAGTAGAGTTAAAGATTCTTCTTAAAGATAAAATTAACGTCCCACGCCCTTTGAATAATACTTTACAGTTTATACTCCCTTCAAAACGTTTCTTCAATTAAGTCAAATAAGATTGTTTAATCAATATATACACTGATGCGTGATTTTAAAACAAAGTAGGTAGTTCTCTACAGTCATCCATTATCTTTTTAGCGAAGTTCTAGTAGAATATGGAAATATGTTTACCCAATAGTACAGTTAATTCAAGATGAGTTTTTAGTGATACATCGCCGTTAATTGTGCCAGCAAATCTTTCCAATCCAATAGCTTTCAGTCGTCTATCGATGCAAGAACAGTTTCAGAGTGACGCCTTCCCGTTATATTCTAACACATTCTCGCAATTCAATTGAACTTGCGCACTGTTCTTGTAATCGGATTGTAGTTACAATATAAATAGTACAGTTACCATTAGTTCTTGAGCTGTTTAAGGGCTATCTAATCTCGCAAGGCTTACGTCTTTGTGGGGCTAGCTTAGGTCTCCTCTAGCAAAATTAGACTTGGAATTTCGGCATTACACATGCTACTTCGTCCAGCCCTATTCCACAAAGAATTACTAAATTTAAAATGAAAACCAAAAAAATCTGTGGTTAATTTATGTGCATATATACATGAGATAGGTGGTTTAAGTGAGTTAAATGTAGGCGGGCGTGTGAGACAGGAAGTAAGGTCGCGCGGAGTCGCGGCTCGAGCGGGCCACCTCGTTTAGATAAACCCACCCGTATACGCCACGCCGATTTTCACACGACTTCAAATGTAATTTGAAAATGTTACTGGTTGCGAAACAACTTTTGCAATAAGTATTAATGTAGTCTGTTTATTTGAAGTAAATCTTATGTGAAGTATTGCCGGTGATAATTTTAACGTTGATGAGCTCAAAGTAATGGTACAGCATTTTTAATTACATTTAAAAATGAACTGAAACTCATTTCGATCGCTTTAATTATGCAATAGATTTTTATAACCGCCAGAATCTAGGCATGAATATTAAATTACACACATTTCCAGCCATCGTCGACTCCACATGGAATATCAACGGTAAAAGTCAAATATCAGTGTCGTAAAGGTTCAATAACGTTTTACATTCAAAGGTTCGTTCACACCATCGCACAACACATCGCACCGGCTCCACGTATTGTTCTTAGTCAAATAGCTTTAAAAATTCCAATGTAGAATACAGAAATGTTAGAACTTAAGTGGCTCGAATTAACTATGATGATTGTTTTTATTAATAAGTTATGAATACCGTTTATGTAAGAAATAAGATTGTATGTATGCTTCAGCTATTATTACGATGCCTCCAATCATATTAATTAGATATTTAACAATAGATTGTAAGATATTTATAATTCAATTAATTATAATTCTTATTAAATTCAAACATATAGAATACTAGACACTCGCCTCTGCTTGCACAGGTTACTGACTAATTATCTATCGTCAGATGACTTCTGGTGATGTTTGATCGCTACCAAACATCACAGCATCACCGACTGAGTTAATTTAATGATAATCTAAAATATTCTTCAAAAACGTTTCAGCCATTTTCGAGCCTATAGATAATATACATACAAATGATTATTTTAAAAATTCTACCTAAACGCTCGTTGGTAGAACATTTATCAAGATTCGCAAGGTCACGCCTTACGGTTACCTCACGTGTCGTCGAGGTTACGTGCCAGTTTATCAGACTGTAAAAGAACTTGGAAAGCAGTAAGTGCGCCAATACGCGGAGATAAGAAATGTTACCGACAATCGCACCGCTTCAGAGGCCATTGTACGTAATATTCGCGGTTAGTATGAATTTCATATCGTGGATACGAGCCGCCGCGCGCGGTTGACGCCGATCGTCACGGAATTATTCAACAGCTACAATTCTTTGTTGGCAATAATTCTTTGTCCTATATCAAACATTCCATTAAGTGGATAGATCCCGAATTTGAGAGGTCACGTGAATGAATTTGGATTTCAACGAGAAACGTTTTTAGTTTTTGGCAAGTGAAGCGATCACTTCAGGCAAAAAGAGGCTGCAGCTATATATCAAAGTAAATATAGCACGTACGAATTTCTCGCTTCGTTGAATGCTACAATAGTCGTTACAACTGACGCATTGCAGCGAACACATAATAATTTGTCATTTTAATTCATACATACATTACTATGTATTGACAATGAAGTTATATATTGCATCAAAAGATTTTACACCAAAGGAAACAATTTTCGAATACATACAACGCAATTTATTTTATATGTAAAAACTAACTATCATGTATTGTAATTCAATGTATTCATGTAAAGTAATTTAAATTTAAACGAATATTTAACTGCTCCACGCAAACAGAAACAAAGAACGAACCTTAAAGATTGATCAAGGTTCCTTCCTGACGGCCCCTACAAACTTAGAAATAAACTATTCCTATTTAAATTTATACAAACGTCTTCACATTCATAACAGCCAATCAACATTGATATGAATCTAGTAGGTACATAGTTTCCACAGTTTATACAATTCCGTTATTCTTTTTGTAATAAGGTATTTAGCTTGTAAGGCCTATATTATACACCTTTCCTCTCGTATAAGTAAAGCATACAGAAGCCGGGGTAATACCCAGCTTTCTATAAAATTGTCTTTGCAGGAATCGTTACGAAAACGTATGGCATCGATATTACATAGAAGTCAAATTTTCCAAGCAATGTTACACGTGACTTGGGTATAATTTCTGCTATTGATATGTTCACATATTCAGGTGACGTAAATCTAGATTGTCAGGTATTCATAGTAGGATTCCGGCTAGTTAGGTGTCTTGTGATATAACACTCATTGTTGAGATAGAAATGTGTCCTCTGTTAAACTGTTATTCCCAGAGTGATTGCAAACTCATAGTAAACAATTTTTAACCGTAATAACTTTCTGATTACTTTGTTTAATACTATCTATTACTGTTGACTTTCCTGCGGTATGCGATAATTAGTTAAGACGGGTGATTTCACGATTTGAATCTACTTTCTGGATATTAACTTCTAGAACACACCTGTATTCATTGATTGTATATTTACACTCTTATAGTTTCATACATTGAAAGTGAACGCAATACAACCAAGCTATCTATCGATTAAAAAATTCTATGCATTTTAAATGAGATAATATTTTTCCGTATATAGATGGTATGCGAATGCTATATTTTATGCATATTTTCCGTTGTACAAGTAGGCGTGAACATAAAGTGATGAATAAAGTGCAGATCCCACGCCGTATAAATTCATAACAAAAACTTTACTGCCTTTAAAACACCTGCGTAGGCTGTATTAAAGCGTAAATTATATTTTTTAAACACGAATCCATTAACTAGTGGCGTTTAGCCGCAATGAAAACGTAAATCCTTTATGATAGGTTTTTTGGTTTTATTGCTTTGACTGACAAGACGAACCGTTCGAACGATGGTGAGCGATAAGTAGTAGATGTTTAGTATTTCACTGCGCTCGCCATCCTGAGACAGGAGGTGATAAGTCTTATTATGTCCACTAGTTACACTGGCTATCATGTTAGTGATACAATAAAATTACTATCACACCTTTTAGATACCACATTGTTGTGTACTTTCATAGGAGAAGTGCAGTTTTGATGACTTTTCGTTTATATTACTAAGATTCCAATAAATAGGTATGATGCAGTAGCTAGCTTCGTTATGGTATGTATCGCCTCGCTACTCTAAACAACCTGGACGCCTGACTAACAGTAAACTGACGTGCAGATGCACTTGTGGAGACACAGTCGTGTGACAGTATTGCCGAAAGCTACAAATACCACAAACCCTCGTTACGCTTTCTCTCTCTATGGGGGCAATCCTATTATAATTCCCTTAACATAATATTTATTATCATAATTTACCAGTGACCTACTCTCGGTTCGTTCGCTTATCTTTCCGACAAATAAACAAACAGCATTATAAGTATTTAAACCTCACTCAAAATAAATATCTCTGTTCGGAGCATTCCGCAAAACAAACGATAGAGTGATCATTATTATTAGTGTACCTACTTTATTGTTCGATGGAAGTCCAACATTCTTTCGTTATGAAATTGGGTTTATTGAATGGATGGCTGTCCGAATCAATTAAAGTTTTCAAAGCACTGATACATATGATAGCATTTGAATCATGCAATGTACCTAATTGGCCACATAGTTTTGTTATAAAGGTTTCTCTTGGATCAGATAATTCATGATCACAATAGATATTCTGTTCTACTTGGCGATGCGCTGTCTAATATCGATTACAATACGTTGCACCAAAGGCGTTGACCTAAGTAAGCTGACTACGTTTCACATGATTGCACTCATTGAACATTTAATATGTAATCTGATAGCATTTCACAAAGTGATTCGAATATTCCAGAACCAATTATATCCTGTATTACGCGACGTCACATTTTGTTAAATCAGACACAATTTATAACGTTATCGACATCAACACTTCCAACCGGATATTATCTGTTCATACAATTTCCTGTGCTCATAATACAAGCTGCTTGCATCAACGGTCACGACGCGTATAGTTATTGTTTAATATCATACGTTCTATATAATCTGTTAGAATTATAATAATTTTAATAGAAATTATCACGGTTATTAGAAGGCCTGTGTATGACCGTATAGGAATAGTCATCTTCGCTAAATGTTCGAGCCAGGAATTCGAGAGGGGCATCCGCTTAGCTTTAACTTTGTAGCTACGCGCACGATAAAGAGCTTCAGTGAAAAACCTGAAATTGCCACGAGATGCTTTTTAATATCAGGTGGAAATGCTTATAGCGTACTACCAGCTGGCATTGTGATTATACGCCTTTATCTAGATGCGCTTTATATGTTATTTGTTTAGAAATGGTTTCCAATATGTTTACAATAGGTAGCTTAGTTGTAATGTAGTTGCTTTTATAAAGTATGCGGATGTTATTATATTTATGCATCCCTCAATATGCTATATAAATATAGTTAATTGTTGTAGGTGTTGCTAAAAATACATAATATCCTTAATGCTAGAAAGGAGGACCAATGTCGATCAATAATCAATACATAGACTATCTACTACTACTAATGTAATACAATTTTTCATGTGACAAATATAATATTATAAAGTTTTGATGGTTGCTAAAACATATCCACAGTGGAATTTTCTAGCGGACCGGACCATGCAGCATGCGATGTTGCGAGTAAAAGTTAGTGCACCAAAGCATGTATAGCGCTAGAGCAGTACCTTACTAAAATCCTTTTGTAATGATTTCACTCCTCTCCATCAGTCAGCTACAGGCCCGGAAGTAATCAAACTTTATAACGAGTTACGTAATTAAGTACCTACTTCATTTAGTTTCGCCTCATTGGTTTAGTGGGTGTGTACATTGGATCACGGCTTTGGCATCGGAAGTCATTCATTTGATTTCGAGGTTGTGTAATATTTCATTTTTATTTAAACGTTTTATTGCATGTGAAGTACCTCTAAAGGGGTGTACGAATAAGAATATTGAATTATACCTACAAAATTTTAACGGTACTATAATCGATAATACTTAAGTAAATGAAACGGTCAATGTTAAAATTATATTTATATTAATCGACACAAAAATATTTATTCAAAATTCGCCTTTTGATATAAATTCTAATTTCAAGTACTAATGAATACTCCAATAAAGTTATATTAGATTACAGCGAACGAGGGGATAAGATTTATGTTGTTAAAGTCTGGTGCGTTGAAAACAAAAAGTTAACTGCATGAATGCTGCCTAAAACTTTATAATTAATGATTCGTTAATCTTCTGGTAGACTGATATGGGGATGGAAGTTTCTAAGAGAATGACTTCAATATTTTCCTTAAGCGATATTTCCGAAATTACTGCAAATGTTGTACTGAAACTAATGACAACTTGATGTTTATAATATAGGTCATGATAACTTGTCCCACCGTTGGACCTGGACTATCTCTATTAAATCAAAGGAATACGGTTTCTGACTACTACGCTGGCTTAATGCGGTTTATGGATTTTACATTTAAAATTCTTATAAGGAATTATCAGGTATTTCTATATTTTCCTTCATCTTTCTAGGGAGATGAAAAGTTAATGCATACCATACTACTAAAAGCCACAGGCTTGGATCGAACTCACTTTGTTGTTAGAACTCTCCTTCTAAGTTTACTATTTATACATGTATCTAAGTATATTGTATACAATAACATACATTTATTTGTATAAATACGAGGTGACTTTCCAGCCGCAGCCCAGTTTCATACTTTGCAATAGCTATCGAAACTGCAAATAAGCTGTAGCGACAGTGCTTGAGGAGCAGTTCGACGGAAGGCACAGACAACCGGCCGCACTTCGGCTCGCCTTCAAGTAAAGCGATTTGGCGGTAGATTAAATCCATTGGATTGCACAACAGGAACTGAACGAGAAAATTATTAATGCTACAAATGTACGCCGAGTGGATTTAATCCGGCTGAAATTATTAATGTGCTTATTGCATTAGCGTCACCACCGAAGCCATTTATATCTATCTACACAACTGTTCTATGGCGCTTGTAATTTCTACCAAATATTGTTAATGTGTGTTAGATTCTGTGTTAATGTTCGATATCCACATTTACTGATTCTACGTAAAGTTTATGCGCAGCTCTTATCTTCTTTGTCTATAACACATTCACGTCTGGAGGAGATTTTCAAAGAAAATTTTATGGTAAAGTTAAAATTATGCATAATATATTTCTTGTTAGTAATATAATATTGACCCTAATACAATGTAATAAATTCTTTATTTTCCACTACTTCTCTTTCTGGTCCTCGTTTTGAATCATTGGTAAACGCTAGAGACTGCCAGTGTGCCTTGGTAGCTGTATCTGCTCTTTTAGGTTTACCTAGCTACCCGTCGTATCAGAAGTGCTCTGAGTGCACCCGTTCAGACGAACCAATGATATTTTGCCAAAATACGGAATCATCTTCTAATTATCAAGTATCTAAAAGTCCACTAGAAGGAACACTAAATAAACAAACGAATGCCAATAGAAACTCTTCTACCATTTGTTCCAAGCTGTTGCAGTGCAGTTACGGCGGTGTTGAGATAACAACTGCGCGGCTGACAAGGGTCCTCAGAACTCACAACTTGCGCCGATGCTCACAACTTTCCCCTCAAGTGCGCCTCACCTTGGGTTCCGCTTTTGGTACAAACATAAATTGTTGCAACATCATAACTTTCATTCCAAGATTTTGCTTATTAACTCAGTTTTGTAAGCATTGATATCTTTGCTGTTATATCTATTTGAGACAATGTCACACTCCGGTGTTTATTCAAACGAGGTTATTTTTTCTCTGGAGAATTCTGAACTGTGTCATGTTACGATGTGGAATAAAAGCCGTTATGCAAAATAAAGGTCTTAAAGTGGTCGCAGTCAATACGCTCTTAATGTGTCGTTTGTTGCAAATTCATAGGCGACGATAGCTACTGCAAAGGCAAGCATGTACTAGATACAATCCCGGCGGTATTTCTGATGTTTACATTGATTCGAGCTTACGTGAGTGATATCATTTTATTGTATCCTAGCCGTGCATACTTTTTATTATGTAGGGTCAGCATAAAAGTAACAAAATAAATACAAAATGTCAAAACCGTTCTATACAATGACTTCAAACGAATTATTAATTTTTCTTTATCTAAAATATAGTAAACCTTCTGAAATTTAGTGAGGAAGGAACGATCGTTTATGCGGAGATAAAAGTTTAATGGCGATTTGCAATTTTGAATTGTTCAGATAATTTTGTGACTGACTTTACATGTGTAAATTGTACTAATTTAGCTAGGAAACAACTATTTCAAACTTAGTTATTTGAGTTTCAGGCGGTATTTATATACAAATGTTTATTCAAATTATTGATTCTATATAAGTATTATGTGCCGAAATAAATAAAGCATGCAAAATAACTCATCAATACGAATAAATTCAAACCTAGTTATTATTTTATCTAAATCAACATGAATTTGAATGTGACGCAAATCATAGGTAAAAAAGTTTTGTTTTAACACAGTCTATAAATAAAGTTTGTAATTGCATTATTGTTTTACAATGCAAAAGTTTCTGGCAGCGGAAACTGTTCAAAACTCAGATTACTTTCCGACAACGATCTGAGAGACCAACCAAGTAACCACTTCTAATAATAAGTTAGGTACACAAAATCTTTGGAGAATTTCTCAATGATAGTTGCAGTGCTCGAGTGGAGCACGTTTTCTCGGAGCCGTGTAGTTTGAAGGAAGATAACAGCTGCGAGGTTTTCCGAACTCTACGAGTTGAGAACGCGCTCTGGTTTTAGAGAATCGCTCGGCGGCCATACCACCAGTCTTCAATTATTTGTACTCAATGTATGATTCTAAAGTAAACAGATGATTTAGAGTTTTATTGTATTGTTGAATTTTATCTCCATTTTTTTAATGTTAATTGGTCGATAATGTATTTTCTGATGGCAATAAAAATCGCTAACCTAATATACAGATAAATAATTTAAAACCAACTGATTAAATGACTAACAGGAGGTTAAATCAATTGTTTTAAGCATAAAATTTTCCACTAGTAACTTACGTGACGTATATCAGTAATAGGATTTTTGTGCAAATTTTTCCCCTAATAAGAATACTGATATAGCTGATGCGAAATCCCACTATTACTCAGTTACCTCCTTATTCATAGACTTTATTTATCTAAGGACGGAGGATTGCTGTGATAACAAGTCTCTTTCTCAGCTTTGTTTATCTAACAGCTTGTTGTTTGTTCAGCTTTGTCTATCTGAAAGCCAACTAGATTCAAGTTGTATCTCAATATTAGCCAATCACAACGGCCCTATGTCTACGCACTGCGAAGGCTGCCATGCCGTCAGCACTGAGAAACAGACTTGTTATCACAGCAAAGATAGAGCTTAGATAAATAACGATATGAATAAGGGGGTTAGTATTTAATAAACATACAACCAACTAACATAAGGTTATGCAGAGAATTTAATTAACAATATCAGTTTTCGAGGTAGTAAAATATTGTTGCTCATAACTTCCGCGTATTGTAGACCAAGTCATTCTAAGTCCAAGACATTTTAATTTGATTTTATTTAATAAAATAATAATAATAATACCAGCCCTGTGTTATATACTTGCCCACTGCTGAGCACGGGCGTCCTCTACTACTGAGAGGAATTAGGCCTTAGTCCACCACGCTGGCCTAGTGCGGGTTGGTAGACTTCACACACCTTCGAAATTCCTATAGAGAACTTCTCAGATGTGTAGGTTTCCTCACGATGTTTTCCTTCACCGTTAAAGCGAAGGATAAATTCACAAAGAATACACACATGGTTTTAGAAAAGTCAGAGGTGTGTGCCCTTGGGATTTGAACCTGCGGACATTCGTCTTGGCAGTCCGTTCCACACCCAACTAGGCTATCGCCGCTTATTTATTTAATATTTTTCATGAATTCCAGAGGAATAAAATAAATCTAGACTTTTATATATGTACAGTCAGCAACATAAGTAGTTGAACAAATTGAAAACTTAAAATCGCCCATAGACTTTTGTGTTCTTACCAACATTTGTTTTTCTTCACAAAAATTAGACACTGATTTTATCTTGAATAAAGAAAAAAACTTAACATGTAAAGGCGATATGAAACTTATAATTTGTTTAGAAGAAAGAAAAAATCATTAAACCTGGACGTGTATAGGCGGTTTGAAACTTTTAATTTGTTAAGCTGACTGTACATATATGCAAGAAATAAATGTTTATCCGATGGAAAAATGCGATCCGCGAACTCTCTTTCCTTTAACTTTAATACTGTTTTACAAGACTTTTACATTAGCCTGCTGTGGATGCATGTTTAAATTCATGTCCGTTTTAGATCGATTTGAAAGTTTCATATAAATAATTTGAATCGTATTTTGATGTTCTTAGGTACTTTATAAGTTACCTAGCTTTTGCTCGCTGCTTCGTCCGCGTGAAGGGGTATTCCAGAATAAAATTCTCGCTATATAGTTTCCCGGAATTGAAAGTAGTCCATAAACCTTCCCAGGGTCTTAAACTATGTCTAAAGCAAGTTTTATAAAAATCCGTCCT